>NC_133659.1:15693245-15993245 GCF_037893015.1 Macrotis lagotis
AGGGTTTGTCTGGAAAGGTTTTCCAGATATTACTATTTGCACTGCAATTTGCTGACTGTATCAATCCTTTGAGCACTACAGGGCTTCCTTCATGAGACCCACCATCCTTTAAAAGATATCATACTTGGTGCGGCTAGTTAGCGCAGTGGATAGAGCACCGGCCCTGGAGTCAGGAGGACCTGGGTTCAAATCCGGCCTCAGACACCTAATAATTACCTAGCTGTGTGGCCTTTGGGCAAGCCACTTAACCCCATTTGCCTTACAAAAAAAAAATCTAAAAACAAAAAAGATATCATACTTGCTATCCAAACGGGAAAAAATAAAATAAAGAATTCATGTTTTCCAGTTTGTGACATAAGTTTGGATGGGTTCCCTTAAACTAGTCCATCTGCTGATATATGTGTTCACTTATCTTGGATGGGCATTCTTGCTGGACAATGGGCCCGGAATCAAAGAGGAGAAAAGTGGAATGATTTTATTAATGACCCTACCTTTTAATATCAATATTTTTCCAGTGATGCTGTTTGACTACAAATCATGAAACTTCTTGGTCTCAGAAAAATCATATTTGTAGTAATTGCTAAATAAAAGCAAGGAGCCTAGAGGACCTATCTATGAGATGTGGTGTAGTATCATGGATTTAAACTGCTGAAGGGAACCTTTGAGATAATCTGGCCACTTGCTGGACAGATAAGGAAATTGAATCCCCCAGAGGTCAAACAGCTGAACAATATCACTAAGAACATTACAAACAAGAAAAGGTTAAGAAGAGAGGGATAAATGAATAATGGCCTCACTGGGGGTGAACTATCTACCCTACTGAGACTATACGTTCATGGAAATACTTCCATTCATGAGCCCCATTTGGTTTTTCAACTTGAGTTTGTAAGGGCTGTTATTTTCCTTGTATAAATAGGAAAACTGAGGCTCCAAGAATCAAAGAACCTCAAATTGTCAGGAAACACAGCACAAGACTGTTCTCTACATCACATCTGGCCATGGTCATCCACTTAAGTGACTGCCCTAAGGTTAGTGGGAGATTTGGGGCAGCTAGGTGGCACAGTGGATAAAGCATTGGCCCTGGAGTCAGGAGTACTTGGGTTCAAATGCGGTCTCAGACACTTAATAATGACCTACTGTGTGGCCTTGGGCAAGCCACTTAACCCTATTTGCCTTGCAAAAACTAAAAAAAAAAGTTAGTGGAAGATTTGACCTTGAACCTAGACCTCTCGACTTCCAGTCTAGAAATGCTAACATTGAAACCTCATAACTCTCTTAGCAGAATTTTATGGTGAGATTCTAACCGAACCAGACTCACTAAATAAGAGTTAGAAATAAATCCTACACACAAAAGCATTTTTAAGTCCAATATGTGGGTGCCTTATCGTCAAACTCTTCAGATGGTATACACAGTCTTGTTTGGTGAAATATTTATAGAGGCCAAGTCCTGTTCAGGACCCATGAAAATAATGGTAGAATATAAATTCCTTGAAAGAAGTGGTGAAACTCAAAAACTTACAAAAAGATGAATGTTGAAAACTACCTTTGCTTGTAATTGAAAAAATAAAATAACATTCAAAAAACACAAAAATTAAAAAAGAAAGAAGTCGTGATCTCATATTTGAGATCGAGCACCTAGCATATAGCAAGCCCTTAATAAATACTTGCTGAATTGATGATACATTGAACTGATCAATTAATGGTATTCCATTCTCTAAATCAAAATCTTTTCTTTTTACCAATTCAGCAACTAAAGAAAAGCAATAAGAAAATTAAAACTTCATGCAGGAAGCCTGCTTTGTCCTGTTTTCCTATTGATTTGTTTGTTAAAGCAAACATTTTCTCTTTTTAACATTGATGCTATTTTTTCATTTATAGAAAGCCTAAATAAGTGTTTATCTAAATTAAAATATTGGCGGTCCAGATATGATCCAAATAAGCAGAGATAAAAGTAGAGGTTTGACTTGAATTGTCATCATGAGGCAGCTAGCTATCAGTGGAGATAAGGGTGATACAGTAAATGGGGCAAGTAGGTGATTCAGTGGCTACAGCACTGGGCCAGGACTCAGGAAGACTTGAGTTCTAATTCATCCTCAGACCCACACTACCTGTGTCACTCTGGGCAAGTCATTTTACCTCTGTAAATGTTCCTTCAGTTGTGAAATGAGGTTCATAATAACTCCTACCTCAATATAAGACAATGAGCACAGTGTGAGGTTTCCCTTTTTTGATAAAAAAAAAATTGTGTGACAATAAGTGGAACAATTCCAAAATCTGATAAAAGCATAAAACAATTGTAAAGGAAAACAATCTTTTAGACTTAAGAACCAGGGCAGCTAGGTGGCCTTGGAGTCAGCAGGACCTGAGTTCAAATCAGTGCTCAGACACTTAATATTTACTTAGTTGTTTGACCTTGGGCAAGTTACTTAATCCCATTGGCCTTGCCAAAAAATCCAAAAAACTTAAGAACCATGGATAATTCAATGACTTCAAAATAATGATGTCAGTACTCTGAGCAAAGAGGTGGTGAACTACAGGTACAGAATGAGATATACATTTTCAAGATATGTCATACAGTTAGTGTCTGAGACCAGATTTGAACCCAGATCTTCCTCTTGGCACTTCCTCTTGACACTATCTACCTTACTGTCTCATGATTAGTATCATTGTGTTTAATTCAATTTAAAAAAAAAACTACAATGCATAAGAGATTCAATTTTTCTGTTTTTCTAAATATGGAAACGTTCATGTTTGTTGATGTCGGTCAAGTTCACAAAAAATAAGACAGAATTTGTTTTAAAACATGAGACAATATTTATGGGAAATGCATATTGAACAGGAATCAAAATTGGAGATTTGGTTATTTCCTGGAGGAGAGAAAAGAAGTTTCTTGAGGAACCTGTTTGCTTACCACCATGGACAGCAACATCCTCTATGGAAAAGTAGAGCTGTTCATATTACTTCCCAAATACAAAAATATCCAAAGGATGTTCTGTTAACCCCCAACATTGTCGATGGGGAATACAATGACCCCCTGAAAAAACATTATCTATTTTACATCAACCAAAGGTTAATTAAGCAAAATATGTTGAGACTAGGAAGAACTAGACAATCCAATAGTTTTCAAAGCATGTGTTTTTCATTAAACTCAATTCAGCAATCTTGGAGTATTTGTCCTCTGTCATTTCTGGAATTCTCTCCCTCCTCTTCTCTGTCTCCTGACTTCCTATAGGTCCCAGGTAAAATTCCCCCTTCTATTAGAAGTTTTTCCTGATGCCCCTCAATACTGGAGTCTTCTTCTTGTGATCTTAATTTTGTCCTGTATTTGCCTTTCTTTGCATCCCCTACCAGCATTTTGCAATACTTAGCAGACAGTGGGTACTTCATAAATTCTCAGGGCAGCTAGGTGATGCAGCGGATAGAGTTTCAGGGCTGAAATCAGGAAGGTTCATCTTCCTGAGTTCAAATCTGACCTCAAACATTTTCTAATTGTGTGACCCTGGGCATCATTACCCCTCATTTGCCTCAGTTTACTCATCTGTAAAATGAGCTGGAGAATGAAATGGTAAGTCACTTAATTATCTTTGCCAAGAAAACCCCAAGCAGGGTCACAAAGAGTCAGATAGAACTGATGCAACTAACAACAAACAACAATAAATTCTCATTCATTTGGTTTCACTACTATAGTGATGCTCTCTGCCAGGACTTAGGGACTCTGAGGATAGATTTTTAACAAAAACCCTACTATGAATGAAATTATAATCTATTCAGAAATAAAAAATACATAATAGTTGTGAGAAAAGAGAATGAGAAGCACAAAGGAGACATTCATATAAAATGTTTTGAGAAATTTGATAGAGGATAATTCTTAAATTTTTTGTTTATTACATTGACAAAAAGACAATGAACATCAAAATAAATCCGTTTACATTGTAAATTTCAAGAAGAATCATTTATCTGTTGATTGTTAGTAGAAAAAGGGATATCTGATGCATGGAAATTTTGAATCTACCTCCTATGGATTGTTGTGAAGAAAGTATTTTGTAAACCTGAGTTCAAAATGTTGCTATCAAATTATTCTTGATAATTAGAGTATTCGATTTTTGAATATTGATGATAATAAATCAACCTGATAAATGATACACCAAAATTGACATTATTAATAAACATATTATTGAATTAGTATTCTTATCATTGCTTTGTTCTGGGGAAGAATGTGTAATTTAGAGACATCTAATTTTATTGATATAGAAACTCCCAATAAGAAAACCCTTTAAACAATGCAGATTAACAATTCGTTTGTATTTTATAGGTGATTTCTAGGTAGCATTGATAGACCAAGAGACTTGCCTAGAATCTCAGACTTAGGAAATAGGAAATAATGAACTGAACACAGGTGGTCCTAACTCTGAGGGCAACTCACAACACCACCTCTCATTGATGCTGTTAATAATAATAATAATAACAGAGGCAAGTTTCTATAACTATATCCAAAACTTTGTTCCTAGCTGCATTCACCCAATATCAATTTTTTTTAAATTCTAGAGGAGGGGAAATAAGCACTAGGTGTGGGTTAATGAATGTGTTCACTTTCATTGCTTTTTAAATCCATAATCTAATAGGCCAAAAGAGAGATGTGTGAGTCCATTAGTTTGAAATGTAATTTTTTTCCTTATATGCCATTATTATAATTTCAAAGAAAGACATTACAGAAAGACCAACAGCTGTGGAAGGGGGAGGATCAGCCTAGAAGTCTAGGCATGACATATAGGGGAGGACATTGAAAAGCCAAAGAGGGGATCAAAGAGGAGAGGACCTCACGGTGATGCCAAATCAAGAGCCATTGGAGGGACTGATGATGTTGTGCGTGAAAAAGAGAAGGATAATGGTGTTCATCCATATCACAATAATTATGATGATGATGATGATGATGATGATGATGATACTACTAATAATAAAGCTCATCTTGTAAGGTTTATATACATTTCAAGGACTATTCCTCAGAAAGCAGTTTACCCTTGTACTGTTAGAAAGTACATTTAGTGGATGAAAATTGAAAAGAATAAAATTTAAGAACAACAAAAAGAAAAACTGTCTTAGAGAAAAAAATAGCAACTTCCTTCCTTCCTTCCTGGCAGGTAAATTACAGAATAAATAGTAAGCTGAGCCCAGAATCAGGAAGATCTGATTTTAATTAGTTTCAGAAGCTATCAGTCATGTGACCCTAGGCAAGCCACTGAACCTCTGTTTGCCTCTGTTTCCTCAATTGTAAAATGGAGATGACAAAAGTATCTACCTCACAGCATTTTGGCCAGAATCAACTGAGATAATATTTATAGAATATTAAGTATGGTGTCTTGCACACTATATAATTGCTCATTTCTTTCTCCACAAGCAAGTAGGAATGGGTCCTTGTATACTGGTGACTTTCAAATCACTGTTGGATGACCACTGATTGAGTGTGTTGAAAAGAGGATTCTTACTCAGGTAAAAGACCAAAAAGATGCTCTCTGAGGTCCCCTCCCATTCTGAGATTCTGTAATTCTATGAAGTTCAAATTCAGATATATAGTTCCCTTTGTTCCTCCCCATGGGATAGTGGAAAAATCCTTGATCTTGGAGTCAGAATATATAGGTTCAATGTCCCAAGTTCAATGACTATTAATTGTAACACCATAGACATATGACCTCACCCTTCTCTATCTGTGAAATGGGTATGCTTGCTATATCTTTCTTTTAAATCACCAGCCTTTATGGAGCAACTGCTACCATTTGCCAAGCACTGTGCTTAACAAATATTATCTCCTTTGACCTTCAACCTAGGGAAGTAGATTCTATCAATTATTCTGCAGCTGAGGAAACTAGAGTAAACAGAGATTAAGTGACCCAGGGTCACATGGTTTGTGAGTATCAAGGGTGGGGTCTGGATCTCTCAAATGTAGAGAGAAATGATGGATTCGGGATCAAAAATGAGACATACTTTTTGGGGATATGATCGATGTGGGAATTCATTTTGCTTGACTATGTATATCTACTACAAGGATCTTGTTTTTCATTTTTCAGTGGGAAGAGGGGTAGAAGGGAGAGAAAATGAATGGCTGCTGATTGAAAAAACAAAATTAAATCAAAATGGAGATACAAAAAGCACCTAGTTTCTTGAATGGTTTGGAAGTTCCAATGCATAATGTTTGTAAAGAGCTTTGCAAACTTTCAAGTGTTTGATAATAAATATCAATGATAGTAACAGCTAATATTTGTGTAATATTTCAGGTTTTACATATATGACCCCATTTGATCTTCATTATAACATCTGAATAATTATTCATCTCATTCCTAATGTCTTCCCCAAGATGCCACAGACCTTCTGGTCTTAATATGAAGCATTTATTTGGCATCTGTATGCCAAACACTGTATTGGGGGGGGGGGGTGAGGAAACAATTGTTCCTCTCAAGGAGCTCCCATTCCATCGAAGAGTAGCTTCTCTTTATGCATCCTCTAAGTCCATTTCATTGAAACTTGCATTGGATGATGTCCGAAGTGAAGACCGTGTATACACAAAGGGAGAGCCAGGCATAAGCCTCCTCCATGTTCCTTCCTGTTTATGCGGTTGGTTTACATATTATTAAACCACCCATCTGATCTGGAATGACCATCCTGCTGATACTGTCTGACCCAGGTTGACAATCTGGATAGAAATCGTAGGGCCGGCTGTTCAATGACTGTGACTTTAACAGCACTGCTCTGGGCCCGGAATCAATTCTCTCTGTTTACAGACCATTTCACAGCCCTTTGCCTGCAACATCACTTGTGTCAGTCCCATAAATACTTTGGTGTATATAATGCTTGAATTAGCATAATGGTCCAGGCTCAGGGCTTGCAACACCAAGAAGGACATGTCAACATGTTCTCTTCACTTAAGTAATTAAGAGCCATTAGGCTGCTTCCCTGAAAATATCGTCAAGGTTAAAGACAATCCCAAATACCCCCTCTAACCTTTTTATTCTAAGTCTAATAAATGAGGCATAGAAATTGAAATGTTAGTAAACAGTCCGACTTGCTGGCTCTTTCTGTATCATGTTTAATCAGAGCTTTCGTCCACTGTGGGCAGTGTTAAGGGGTTCGGAGAGGTTCTTAGGAAATTCAACCATTGAATACAGAGGAATGAGCCCCAGGTTTTCTTCAAAATCAGCATGACTACCAATTTCCTTGGGGAGAATTCTCTTCTTGGTTGCAAGATTCTCTGGTAAAATGGGGATAAGCCCAGCACCTGCCTCACAGGGCCATTGGGAGATCAATGAGGTAATGGATATAAAGTAGTTTGCAAACTTCACCATATTGGATCACGATGAGCTATTATCATTATATTATTTGTAAAAGAGACAGTATGGCATAGGGGATAGAGAACTAGCCTCAAAGTGAGAAAGTTATAGGTTTAACTGCAGAGTCGGGCCCATTCTATCTATGTACCCTGGGCAAGATACTTCACCTCTCAGACAATACTGTTAAGTCTTTATGTTGGTGACATGGTTAAAAAAAAATAAAACAACTGTCAGCCAAAGCTCTCTATACTAATAAAATTAGGAATTCATTAAGTGAAATCTATGTGATAACAGGTGTAGGTATGGCTAGAAATGCTCTCTTCTACTAAGGCACCCCGGATCTGGGGTTTATGTGAACAAAGAAATTCTGGTCTGGAGAGCCTGGGTTATAAAGGAAGGAATCAGACACTTTTCATCTTTGACTCCTCATGTTCCCAAACTACATCCTAGAGAAAGTCACTTAATTTGCAACTGAAAGAAAATCACTTGGCTCATGTTTTACCCAAAATGGAATAGAAAGGTACTCAATGGACAATATAAATCAGATAGAGGACAGCTATTTAATTTTATCAAATAGAAGAAAAGACTAAAATATAAAAGACTCACGAGCATGAATCAAAAAAGACTAAAAACATGAGATAGTAACTCATAATTGTTATTTTATTAACCTTGAAAGTTGATACTTAAAACAACAAAATGTGAGGCATTTAGTAGAATTGTTGAACAGACATTTAATCTTTGCCTTGTCTTTAAAAAGTATATACAGCTCCTTCATTGTGCTCCTTTTCCTCCAAGTCAACTCCAATTGAAGCATCCAGGAGTCCTTGACCCATAAAACACACAAAGTTGTTCCAAGGCTGGAAAGTTCTCTGGATTACTATCCAATTACTATTCAATTATCTATTACTATTCAATTATCCAGGAAAGAGACACAAACCAAAAGAATCTCTTCTTCCTCTTGGGAAGTCCAAGAGAGAGGCTCAAAGAGTTCCAACTCATTTGAAAAAAATGAGAGTACAGAGAGGTGTAGGATAGAGGCATTCCCTTGCCGACTACTGAGTGGTACTCTCTTCCTGGTTGTGTCTGATCCTCTCTGACAAAGTTTCCTCCCCTGGTGCCATCATGAGAACCAAAGGTTTGCTGTGTCATCCCAAAGTCCTTGAGTACTAAACTCATCTCCTAGGAAGTGGCCAACACAGTTCAGCTCAGCTCCATACATACTCCATGAGGTACACTCAATACTCATTACACTTATATTGTTTGGGAAGAAAGCTGTACATTTTTCGAGTTCTCCTAAGAGGCCCTTCTAATTGTGATCTATCTTGCAGTGTTAAACACAAGGAATTTTGTTAAGTCTCTTAATGATTCTCAGGTTTTGTTCTCTCTCTCTTAGGCAGGATTTAAGAATGGCTTCAGTTATCCTAAAGTAGAATGGATTGTCTCAGGAGGTAATGAGTTCCCTCTCAGTGGAGGTCTCCAAATAAAGTCTGGATAGCTATTTACTAAGTACAGCACATAACAGTCTTGTTTAGATAAAAGTTGAACGTGAAAGTCTTAGGGTTCCTTCCAGATTTAATAATTCAAAAATGGTTTCAACAATACATAGGAAGGGACGAGGCTTGGAGAATCTTAACTGCTCTGGATGCTATAGGTGATCAACTCAGATGATCCATTCTATAGGTCCCTCTCAATTCCTATGTAAAATGGGTTGGACAACATTGGTGACTAATAGCACTCATCACCACAAATGGACATTTTTTCTAGATGACATTGAAAGTCAAAAAATGTTCAGTATCTGCAGTAAATTGGCATTTTAGCAAGACATCAATTTGTAGTATTCCACTGAGAGTTGAAGTCAGCCATCTCCATTCACCTGTCCTGGCAGAGTAAGACATTGAGAAAAGCAGGCAGGTATAGCTGGAAGAGCACTTGCTCTGGAATTAAGGATTAGGGTTCAAATCCCGCTTCTGATGCTAACCCATTGACCTAATGAAAGTCATTACACTTCAGTTTCATGAAGAAGGAGAAGGGGGACAGGGAAAAAAAGAGGAGTGGAGAGAATGCATCTAAGTGGTCTGCATTGAAGGAAACCCTCAATAAAATGCAAAAAGGAGACAAGGAAAAAATTTTGATGCTCAAATGAAATGCAGCTCACTTTAAGAAAACCCGGCATAGAAAAATTTTTAGAGATTCCTTATGTCAGACTCAGAGAAAACATTTACTTTGTAGAAAATAATACACTTTGGCAACATTCCCTTAAAAAGCAAGCCACCACCATCATCTTCAAGGAGAAAGATGCAGGAACCCTAAAGGCAACTTAATTCAGTTCAGTCAAACAGAAGCAAGATCCTGGCCAGGATAATTGTGAACTGGCTACTGGCCACGTGGCCAGATATTTGTTCCCAGAAATGAGTTGTACATCACATGATAAAATGGACCTAATCATTGTAGTATGGTAAAGGTCTGAGAAGGGCAAGGAATATTACCCCTTTCTAAGAGATCATTGGCTTACAAAACTGGTCAGTTGCATCAGGAAGCCTATATTGTATGTGTAGTATATATATTTATTAAATACTATATATATATAATATATATTATATGTGTATTATATACATATATTCTATGTAATATTTATGAACTGGCCTACAATAAAATTTTTTAGGATCATGTACATATATATGTGTGTATATATGTGTTTATATTTATATATACATTAAGTCTTTTATATTGTTTCTTTTTTTTTAGGTTTTTTTTTTTTTTGCAAGGCAAATGGGGTTAAGTGGCTTGCCCAAGGCCACACAGCTAGGTAATTATTAAGTGTCTGAGGCTGGATTTGAACCCAGGTACTCCTGACTCCAAGGCCAGTGCTTTATCTACTGTGCCACCTAGCTGCCCCCTATTGTTTCTTAACAATATAAGGTTTTATATTGTTTCTAATTTTTTCACTTTTCAGAGTGCATTCACACAGTCTTTGTCATTTCAAACAAATACAAGATCTCAGTTAAAATATCATCCAATCCAACAACACAGGCCATACAAGAATGTCTTCAACAACACCCCCTGAAAAATAGTGGCCCAGTTTGTACTTGAATCCATTCTATAATGGTGAGATCACTACCTCATAAAACAGTTCATTTCATGTTCAAAGAACTCCAATGATTAGGAATACTGAATTCAAAAAGCCCTGGGAGTTTAATGGCTGGAAGGATCACTGTGACTCAACAACATGATGTGACTGCTCCCAATAGTTCATTTATGTTTAAATGCATTAAGAAAAAACTTGTTCCAGGGAAGCGAGAGTCTTTCTGTCCTCTCTCTTGATCAGACCACATTGGAAGTAGAGTATTCAGTTCTAGATGCCAAATCTTAAGGAAGACAAGGAAAAACTGGAGAACATCCAAAGAACAACCACAATGGTGAAAAGCCATAATTCAGGAACAATGATGGTTTGTTGAGCTGGAGAGGGAAAAATGCAAGAGATACATAATGTCTTTTTAAGTACTTGAAGGTCTCTTTTATAAAAGAGGGATCAGATTTTCTCCTTCAGTCCAAAGGGTAGAACTAGGAGTTGTAAGGGGTGAAAGTTTACCATAAATAGTAAGCAAGTAAGTAGATAGATAGAAAGAGAAAGACAAATGGATAGACTGACAGATAGATGAAAGGTAGATGGGTGGATGAATAAAAAGACAGATGGATAGAGAGAAACAGATGAGTAGATGGATGGGTGGATGGATATATTAGTGGACAGACTGAAATATAAATAGACAGAAAGGAAAACAGACAGAGGGAGCAGAGTGTATTATATAAAGAAAAAAATTCAAAAAATAAAGTCAAGTAGAATGGTCTGCCAACAGTAGAAGATAGAAGTCTCCTTGCTGGAAGTCTTTAGTCAAAGGGTGGATGTGCACCTCTCAGGTATGTCACAGGGGATATTCAAGCTTAGGGATGGATTGCACTGGGTGGGTAAAGTTCCCTCTAATTCTGAGTTTCTGTGAAATTTATCCCTTAAAACTTATCTTCCCAGACTGTAATTCACCCATCTAAAGAACCACATAAAAAAATCCACTCTGTCTTTCCTGTGACTTTCTTTATATACATGAAGGAAGCCAAGCATTTTCACTCTAAATCTTCTCTTCTTTTGGCTAAACATCCTCAGTTACTTCAAATGATTTTTATTTGTCAAGGGTTATTTTGTTTTGTTCTGTTTTTTTTTCCTCAGTTCCTTCACCACCCTGCTTTCCTCTCCCTGATCAGACTATAATTTAACAATGATCCTCATAGCATATGATGGCCAGAACTTAACAAACCATTCCAGCTGTGATGTTTTGGGAGTTTTTTTGGTTTGGGGGTTTTTTTTTTAGGTTTTTGCAAGGCAATGGGGTTAAGTGGCTTGCCCAAGGCCACACAGCTAGGTCATTATTAAATGTCCGAGGCCGAATTGGAACTCAGGTCCTCCTGACTCCAGAGCCAGTGCTCTATCCACTGCACCACCTAGCCTCCACCTCCAACTGTGATGTTGTCAGCTGTCAACAAACATCTATTAAGTGCTTAGTAGATGCAGGGGTCTATACAACACAAGATGGGAAGATAGGCAGCTCAATGGATAGAGTTTTTGATCCTGGAGTCAGGAGGATCTGAGTTCAAATTCAGTCTCAAAAACTTGATGTTAACAGCTATGTGACCTGGGACAAATCACTTAACATCAATTACTTCACCAAAAAAACCCTATTCATTGATAGATTTTTTAAACATTGCTGTCACTCCCCAGCAATTTCCCAATGACTTCCACCTACATAACATACCATTAGAAGCATCCTTTATAAAAATAATAATAGTTGTTCATCATCATGGCTAGAATTTATATAGCCTTTTTAGGTTTGCAAAGGGCTTTATATATAAAATTCCATTTGACCCTCACAAAATCCTTGGGAGGTAGGGTTATTTTTATCATATTACAGAGAAGGAAATAGAGGCAAAAAAGGTACAGTGACCTGCTCAAGGTCACTCAGATAGTAGATCCCTGAGGTCAAATATGAAATCAGGTCTTCCTGAATCAAAATCCAACATTCTCTCTACTGTTATATTACGGAAACCCAAGTGTCACTAAAACATCAAGTCAACATACTGGTCCCACTGGCCAGTGTATTCCCCACCTATTGTTCTCCAGGAAGGAAAACTGTTTCATCATCAACTCCTGGAAGTCCTAGTTGGTCACTGAATGGATTAAAGCTCTGAAACTTCTCATTATTTCAAGGTTCACGGTTCTAGGAAGGGACATCAGACATCGTCCTTTCAAACAATTGCTCAGTCCAGAAATGGTCAATGTGGTTTACCCAAGATCACATGAAGAATAAACATCAGAGGCAAGATTTGAACTCGTTTTTCAATTCTGGGACCACCCATAGTGGGCCCTTGATGTGATTTTTATCTTTCCCTCAATGTGTTCAGAAACCTGCCCAGCAAGCTACAAGCTTATGGACCTTCCATTTTTCTCATAGCCCTCCCTGTTAGGTACATGTTCAAGTCATATTTGAAAATCTCTCTATCATGACATTCTTTTCAACAAACTAGTATCAGAGCAAAAACAAAACTGGGGAAGGGAATGTCAGGCAATGACCAGTCTCCAATTTTGTGCTGCCAACGTGGAATATGCTTGTTTGGGAGGCGAGGGGGAGGTGATGGATCATCCTAGGGATTTCCCCTCCACTATGCTTAACTGGAATTTCAAACTAAATCCATTTTGCTCCTTCTTCAAGACATATCCCAAAATGATCACGGAGTCATTTTGTTTCCCTCCCAGCTGGGCTTCGAAGAGACACCACCGGAAGATCCACTGGAATTGGAACAGGGACAATAATAAGCAAACATTGCTGCTTGGTTTGATTTAGGCTAACTCTTGTGTAATAACTTTCCTTGAAGAGTGGGTTGAGGAGCAGGTTAGAGGCCTGAGGCCACCAGCTCATCACATTCTTGTTACAAGTCGCCTGCCCTGCAGTCCCCGTACTATATATCAGCGGGCTGGCGCCGACTCGGGCTCTGAGCTGAGCAAAAGTGGAGTCCTCTTTCCTAGCACGGCTGAACCGGCTCAGACGACAAGCACATGTCTCGATTGGTTTTAGAAATCCTCTGAGAGGAAATGGCAACCATGGACCCTGGGGGCCAGGGGCAGCCTGGCTGATCTCTTTCTCATTATCAGGAAATACATTCCCAAAAAAACAAATGCCCCAGTGGAAAAATCAGGGCTCTCCTTAAAAAGAAGACATGATGCCTGAATCCTGCCACTTCTAACTGTCAACTCCAAGACTGCTGGGACAGTTCAGAACAAATGACTTTTTTAATATCTTTTACACACACACACACACACACACACACACACTCAAGTGAGATCTCCTTATGAACTTAGACTGGTCCTACGTCCCTATTAACAAAATCATCCCTCAGCTTTGTATAATTCTGCACCCAGATCTTGATTCTGGCTTTGTTGTTACTGTTGTTGGGCTGTTTCAGTCATGTCCAATTCATCATGATCCCATTTGGGGTTTTCTTGGAAAAGATACAGGAATGGTTTGTCATTTCTTTCTCTGACTCATTTTACAAATGAGGAAACTGAGGCAAGCAGGGTGAAATGACTTGCCCACATTCACACAGTAAGTGTCTGGAGCCAGATTTGAACTCTTATTCAGTTGAAAAGAAAGTGTGCCGCATCATTATTCCTCTTCACAAACTCTACATTCCAAACAAACCGGCTTTCTTGCCATTTCCAAATCTGGATATTCCATCGCTAGAATTCACTCCTTTCTCACCTTCATCTCTTGGGACTCTCTCACTTCCTTCAAAGACTAACTCTGTGCCATTTCCTACAGGAAGTCTTTCTTGGTTCCGCTAGTCTTTAGGGCTCTTGTTTCCTCTCAAACCACACTGCTATTGGTTTTCAAATCTATTGGCATGCTGTATTCCACCCCACTCTCAAATAAAATGGCAGATCCTCAACAGCTGGTTTTGGTTTTGTTTTTGTTTTTGCACACCTAGCATGGTGACTGGGAAATAGTAAGTGCTTATTACATACTGACTGAACAGAATTGCTGTTGAATGAAATGAATCTGAAGTCACCAACAGAATTTTATCTGACTCACTAAACATAGTTTTATAATAATCAAAATGATGGGCGCCTCAGCTAATTCCTATAAAAGCCAAAGGAAATAGAAGCTGTGGGAAAGTAGCCTGGCTGTTGACCCTGGCTTAGTTTGAGACTTGCCCAGCCTTCTTCTTCCCTACTAGCTTCTTCTCCTCCAAGATTCCCTTCTACCAACTGTATGGGGCTCTTTTCTATACCTATATCTTTGGATGCTATTTTCCCTATTATTGAGAAAAGATCAGTTTTTGCTTTTTTGTACTTTCAACACTCATCACACAGTAAATAAATATAATAATGCTTGGTAATTTATTCACTGAAGAAATGATCTATTTCTAGCAGTAAGGCCATGTCAGAGACAATGACAGAAAGATCATAAGTGATGGAGGAAATCACTACTTATCAAGAAGTTTAACCAGAATTTAATACAGGAAATAATCAAAACCCCAGGACATTGCATCCCAATCCAAGAATGAGTTGATTTCTACCAGTCAATCCATCGATTAATTATTAAGCACCTTTTATTCACCAGCATTGGCACTCCAAAGAATAACTGAAGTGTACCCTCAAGAATCTTACATTCTAATGAAAGGAAAAACTTGTACATAAATCAGTATATCCTTGATCCATGTAGATGGATCTATATCAACATACATAGAAGATGACCTGAAAGGAAAAGGCACTGTCAGCTGGAGGGACTATGAAAGGATTTGTGATTAAGCAGATTACATTCTTATAGAGAAGACAAAAATATACTTATGTATGTATATTGAGTATATATATATATATATATATATATATATATATATATATATATATATATATATATACAAACTAAGTATATGATAGGTTTGGGAGGGAGAGAAAGAGAATGCTAACTTCTGTAAGGATCAAGACAGACTTCTAGATGGAGAAGCTTGAACTGAGTCTTAATGGCAATCAGGGATTGATTCTAACTGGGAGCTCACAATCAAATCTCCTTCTGGCTAAGAAAAAAGTAAAGGGATGCATCAAAAGGAACCCAAGAAGTAGCTCTTCTCATTAACATAATCTGAAAAAAGAAACTGAAGCCCTGAAGGTCATAGGTGGTGTTTTCAATAATGCTTTAGATTAAAAGTTGATTGGTTGGTTGGTTGTTATCCTTTATTCTCAAAGAGGACTAAAATGTCATCATTTAGATGATATCTTTTGATTCATACATAAATTGGATTTAAGAGAGACAGAGTGGCATGAAGTCATCAGCCTTACTCTCTGTTCCAGAGTCATCACAATCCATTGTCAAGTCAAGACAATTGGTGATGGCTTGAGATACAGTGGATGAACTTGGCATCTTGGTATCTAGCCAAGTTCTGCTTCAGTTGCCTTCATGGTCATTGGACAAAAAATAGATATTCTACAGAATAATGAATATGGAACAGGAAATTAACAGCCAATTCCAATGGTCCTATGAGAAAACTCCTAAGCCATATACTATAGAGAACAGTATGTACAAAATTAGATGATAATTATCAATACAGGGTGGGTGGCTAGGTGGCACAGTGGATAGAGCACCGGCCTTGGAGTCAGGAGTACCTGGGTTCAAATCCAACCTCAGACACTTAATAATTACCTAGCCGTGTGGCCTTGGGCAAGCCACTTAGCCCCATTGCCTTGAAAAATCTAAAAAAAAAAATTTATCAATACAGGAGCCTAACAATTTAGAGGATATGATTCAGAATCACAGTAGTAAAACTAGTTGCTCATCACATGTGTGATTGTGGCTGAACAGAGCTCTGGACCTGAAATCAGGAAGACCTGGAACCGAGAGACATGTACAAGCTATGTGACCCTGAACACATCATCCAAACTCTATCTGCTTTAGTTTCCTTGTGTATAAAATAGAAGTAATAAAAGCCCTGACCCCCCCCCGAGGTTCTTATAAGGGTCAAATAAGATGACACAAGTAAAGCACTATGCAAATCTTAAGGTGATATAGAAATTCAAGTTAGTAGTAGTAGTAGTAGTAGTAGTAGTAGCAGTAGTAGTTGTAATAGTAATGATAATTACAATAAAGTAGAGGTATAGTTCAAGGAGGTAGATTAGACACCACAGATATGACTGAGATTTGGTAAAATATGACTAAAGACTGGATGGAAGAGAGTCAGATAAGCCAAAATGAATGCATTGTAAGCCACAGCAGCAATGACAATAACAGCTAGTATTTATATGGTACTTTAATGTTTAAAAAGTGGTCCACAGCTCTTATCTCATTTGCCTCCCACAACTCTGAGGTAGATTCTATTATCACACCCATTGAATAGATTAGAAAACTGAGGAAGAGAGAGGTTACTAAGAGTAGGTCAAATCCCATGGAGCTTGTCCTTCTAACTCTATACACTATATGAAGAGATTATTCCTTAATAAGCACCCGTTGAATTGGATTAAAACACCAAACTGGACCTGATCAGATGAAATTTAATGTAAAATCCTATTCTTGGACTCTAAAAAATCAACTTCACAATTACAAAATGGGAGAGAAAGGATAGAAAGCAATTTGGGGGCGGGGGAATCAATATTTTAGCAGAGTATAATCTTAATATGAGTCATCAGTGCGACATGGTAACCCTTCTCTTTTGCCTCCCCACCAAATCTAAATGGTATGAAGAAAGAATGATGCCTAAAAGAAGTGAATTGAGAATTCTATTCAGACCACATATAAAGTCAAGATCGATACCGGACATCCCACTTTAGGAAGGACATCAATACACTGGAGTTCATTCAGAAGAGGATGACTATGATGGTGAAGGGTCTCAACCAGAGGAAGACTTGGTAGAATTTAAAAGGCTGGAAAATATTGAATTCCTTATGGGATTCCTAAGAAAGTCCCCAAAGTAATAGTGGCCAATAGCAGTCTGTAGCAGGAGCGAAGGGCAAATCTCAAGATAAGCCTCAAGGCACAGAAAGTCCCACCTACAGAAGGGGAGCTTCAAGAGTATTCCACAAAGGAGTCAATGAACTCCCAATAATAGGGAACCATGACTTTGTCCCTTTGCCACCAAAGGTCTCTAAGCCTGATGCCACTGTCCCTTAGGCCCCATATGTACATGTAGGAAACGTGTCTCAAACTTTGGGGAGAAATTTTAACCAGCTGTTCTTGTTATGCAACTTCAGTAAACATCCCAAAGTAAAAGCTAAATCGCCCTGGTTGGCTAAGTGATGTAACTAGTAAGGGGACACACCAGTGCGGGCTCTTCAGTAGTGGAAGACTACTTCCCAGTCTCTCAGGCTGACCCCCAGCACCATAAAGTCATAAAGAACCAGCCTTCTTCTGGGGATACAGTCTTCCCGTGGGGAACAAGAATTTAAAATAGCAGCCCCAATTTCTTACTACTGAGAAACTAGCTTCTCCTTCCTTCCTTCCTTCCTTCCTTCCTTCCTTCCTTCCTTCCTTCCTTCCTTCCTTCCTTCCTTCCTTCCTTCCTTCCTTCCTCCTTTTATTCTCTTTCCTTCCTTCCTTCCTCTTTTACAAAGCTGATTAATGTGACAAATAGAACATTAATTTACAACCAAATAAGGGGCAGTTAAGTGGCACAAAGGATAGAGCACGGGCCCTGGAATCAGGAGTACCTGAGTTCAAATCCTGCCTCAGACACTTAATAATTACTTAGTGTGGCCTTGGGCAAGCCACTTAACCCCATTGCCTTGCAAAAAACTTTAAAAAAATTTACAACCAAATAGGTAGATGGGACCTCAAGGACCATATAGTCAGTTATACCTAAACCTGAATACAATTACCTTCTATAACATAAATGATAATGTGTTCATCCACGCTGTTTGAACCCTTCCACTACTTGATATGCAGGGGCAGCCCATTCCACTGGGGAATAGCTCTCATTGTTAAGAAGTCTAAATCTGCCTTCATGTAACTCTCCATTATGTTAGAGTTGGGGGGTTTTAATGTAAATTGGAAAGGCAGGTGAAAGTTAGACTGCAGAAGGCTCTAAAGGCTAGGCTGAGTATCCTCCATCAACTGATGTGGCTCCCAATCCTACCATGCCACAGGACAGAAGTTCCCAACCACAGTTATTGCAAGGAGTTGGGAAATCCATAAATAAGCAATCATACCTTCTGTGGCATAAATAATTTATGAAAAAGCATTGATTAAACACTTCCTAATGGTCAAGAACTGTGCTTATAAATGATATATCTCCAGACATATATATTACAATTTTTCAAATCCATGTAGATGCTGTTATGAATAGGAAAAGTACAAATTCATTTTAAAGTGTTCCTGGTTCCTCTGATAAAAGTCTCATTTCTAAGATATATAGAGAACTGATTTAAATTTATATGAATAAGAACCATTCCCCAATTGATAAATGGTGAAAGGATATGAACAGGCAGTTCGCAAAGGAAGAAATCTAAGCTACGAAGAGCCATGAAAAAATGTTCTAAATCATTAATAATTAAAGAAATCTAAATTAAAGTAATTCTTAGGTTCCACCTCATACCCATCAGATTACAAAATTGACCAAAAAAAAAAAAGGAAACTAGCAAATGCTGGAGGGGCAATGGAAAAACTATTGATGTACTTGAACTGTTCTAGCTATTCTGAAAACTCATTTAGAACTATTCCCCAAAAGCTATTAAACTATGGTTCTCCTTTGACCCAGATCTCCCAGTACTAAGTTTATACCTAAAAGAAATCAGGAAAAAGATAAAGAACTCACATATGTAAAATTTATAGCAGCTCTGCTGTAGCCCAGAATTGGAAACTAAGGGATGACTCAATTGGAGAATGGCTGAATAAATTGTCAGATGTGAATGTGATGGAATACTATCATGTAATAAATGAAGAGAATGAATTCAGAAAAACTTGGAAAGAATTATGAACTGATGCAGTGAAAATGAGCAGAACCAGAACATTTTATGGAATAACAATTATATTCTAAGATTAGCTTTGAAAGACATAGAAACTGATCACCACAATGACCAACAACAATTCCAAAGGGCTCATAACAAAACAGGCTCCCCTCCTCCTGATACGAGAGGTGACGGGCTCAGAGGGTAGATTGAATCATATTTTTAAAATGCAAAATCAGAACAGGAATTTGTTTTTCTTGACTGCAAATGTTTTTAATTGGGATTGTTCTTCTGACGTTTTCAATTGAATGAAGAGTAAGGGGAAGCAGGAAACCAAGAAAGGGAGGCTGAAAGGAAGATAGATGACATTTATTAAGACCCCACCAGGTACTGTGCTAAGGGCATTGCAAATATCATCTTTTTTGATCCTCACAACAACCATGGAAGGTAGGTGCCAATAAAGTGGGCCTCCATTTCAAAAAAAATAAATAAAATTTAATTGAAAAAATAATACTCCTGTCCCCAAATTCAGGGTAGCCTTTTATCATTATCACAGAATTTCAGAATTGGAAAGGAACTTTCAGGACAACCCAGACCTGAAAAAAGTATCTTTTTTACAATATTCCCATCAAGAAATCATGCAGCTTTTGTATAAAGGCAGCCAGATGGCAAATTATATAGAATATTTATCTTCTGGCCAGGGAGATCTGAGTTTAAATTAAGCTTTAGAACTTTATTGGCTGCTGCCAGTCCACCCCAGAATAACCTGATGACAATGTAGACCTGGTACAACAATAACCCAATGACAGTGTAGACTTGGTATAGCTCAGCTGCTCAGCCAGAGCTCTATTGCTATCCTGGGTACATATTAACCAAGCCTGAAACAACGCCCATTGGAAGTCTTAAAACCTTAACCACCAGTTTTACTTCTAAAATTAAGTAAACTGCCAAAAGTTCTGATAGAAGTGACAATTTATATTTTTAAGTGGCACAACTGGAAATTTCCTATCACTGTAGACAAAGGAATTCTTATCTCCATAAGTAGAAGAGCACCAATAAATTTAAGGTAGCTTATGCAAGTTAGGCACTAATGAATGTCATCTTCTGTTTTGTCATGAAAAAAGATCTTTCTCCTGCTAAAGGAGACGGATTTAGATTATGAATAGCTGTAGTGATTTGCAAAAATGGCTCCAGAGAGATAGAATGAGACTCCATATACTCAAGACACTTGAGGTTTCTGCCCTTTTTGTTGGAAATTAATTTGTCCTGTGGGTTATTGGATTCAAGCTCAGCCAATGTATATTGCTCAGTCATCACAAATTTACTTAAAATTTAGTGGTGCCCAAGTTCATTCAACAAGACAAAAGTCTACAGTTGAAAGCTTCTAAAAATCTTTTTTAAAAACTGGCTAACAGTGTAATTGAAAGTGCTGGAATCTAAGTAGATTCACACAATATTTTGCAGATATCAATATATGATCTTTTATTAAGTTAGAAAGACATTTTTTTTCACTTGTTTTCCAAGAAGTCACAGACAGAAGAGAATGGTGCCCTCTTGCTAGAAGCAACCTAGCCAGGGTGAGGGGATTTGGGTGTGTTTGTGCTGGATGCTTTAAAAAAAAATCACAAATCTTCCTTTTATATTGAGTTTTTTAACATACAATAACCACACAACCTGTTCATATGGGACTAAGGGTGGGTTTTTTTAAACCTCTAAACAATAACTTTTCAAATATGTATAGAGAAGGAAACAGCCAAAATCCAACACCTTATATTATATTGGGAACAAAGAATTTTGTGTTTAAATTCTTCATTTTTATTTGACAAGAATTTACTGGAAGCTCATCCTTTTTTAGCTTAGCAGAATGAGGGACTGATGTTTATGACTTAGAAAGTAAAGTCAGTTGGCACTTTAAGTAGTGTTTTAGAGTGGAAACTACTCATTTCTCAAGAGCACAATAGTTGGAACATAATAAACATCCAATAAATGCTTCTTCATTTATTCACTCATTCATCCAAGAGGAAAAATATTTCACTAATCAAGTTGGTCCATGGGTGGGCAGATGCTAATGATGATATGAGCAAAGAAAGCTTTCTGACAGGTCTTGGGAGAACAGAAAGGATTTTGTTAATCCTTACAGGACAACAAATTTTCCTTGAAGTAATTTCCTTCCGGGAAGCCACACCTCTCAAATAGATTTGTAATCATTTGATTTTGAATCTGGGGTTTATTTTGTTTTTGGAAATACAGATGATTGCCACAAAACTTGCTTACTAACTAAAACACCCCCCCACACACACACACACACAAATATCCATAACTGGATGCCTGTAATTAAGACCACTCAGATGGCTCATAATTAAATTAATCATTCACAGAACAGAATGTGCATCAATTGTATACTTCTCATTTGTAGTGGTGGATTATTAGATCATAAGTCTACATTTCTATTCAACAGCTTAATGCTGCAAATTAATTAAGAATTAAATCTAAAAATGATCAGACGGAACGTGACACACTTCATTAAGAAAACAAACACTATTTGAGGCCACCCAGGCCTGGGTGATTGGACGGCTTCCTTTCTGAGTCGTGGTTCAAGCTTTGTTCTTGGCTTTGGAATAGTAGCTGAGCCCCACTGGAAAAGTTTAAGTCAGAAGCAACGCTTGCTCATCATCTCTGCTTGGGGTACAAGTCCACAAAATGAGATGGAGAGAGCTAACCAAATCATGACACAATGGACTGGAAATTTTAGATTAATAAACCTCTTTCAGTGGAGAACTAAATAACTTTTACAGTTTTATCTATGGTTATTTGTTTCCTCGAAGATTTATGGGGCTCGCCACCGATATGCCTCTTCTCCCTCAATCTTCAGATTAAAAGGAGGTGGTTTTCAACAGGCTTCTGACTGGCATCATCTGAAATTGCAGATGATCTCAATTTTTTAAAAAATGCTAAAAGTGAACTTGCAAGTCAAATGAGACAGGTTTTGTGCATGTGAGTGTTAAATGTGTATTCACACACACACACACACACACAGACACACACACACACACACACACACACACACACGCACACCTGCATCTCGCTAAATAAGAGTTCTCTGGTAACCATGGACAGCAACCATTTCTCCTGCCCCATGTCATCCAGTTGCAATCCAGAGGTCGTTAGCAAGGAATTAAAACTCTTAAGGCTGCCTTGGCTTTAATTGAAGGGTGCTCAAAGTTTAGAAAATAAAGCCTAAGCAGCTATTCCACAAGGTGCCTTGAACCAAGCCTTCGCCTTTGAAAGCACAATCTTCAATTGGAAGTGGCAGATCACATTTTTAGGTTGCGAGCAGCTCTGTCATTCTACAAGGAATGTGCCTGCCACTTTACCCGATAGCTTGAGTTGAAAGACATGTACTTGGAATCAGAGAATCAATAGAACGCTTAATGGACAATTAGGAGAACAGCTGTGGAGCTGTCAGAGACCCATCTGTACCCAACACAAGGAGGCCAGCCGGACAGGGTGTGGGAAACAAAGTGCACTGCTCCGGGGCCCTGGCCCCCTGACAAAGTCCCCCTCTCCTTTCCCATTTCATGTTCATCTAGTATTCTTTTCCATTACAAATTTTAACACGTGTAGAAAATTATGGAAATTGCCGAGGCCATTTGTCAACTTATATCATGCGAACTGATCAATAAATTTCACTACTTGGTTGTTAATGTAGATAAATTTTGGCATTTCATTAAGCTCCCGTGAAAACGTGGCCACTTGGAATTTCGGCAGATGCTGTCTTTTCATTTGTAATCCATAACTACAGGGGTAAATACAACCCCATCATGAGTTAGCACCAAATATTTATAGACAACACGGCAATTCTGAAAATAGATACCAAAGAATTTTACATGGAAACAATTACTCTGCGTAAAATCTGAAATCGGTGGCGATGAACTCAAATGGGAAGCCGTGAAGAGAATTTTAATCTTGTGGCTCCACAAAAAGAATTACGGATGTGTATTTTTTTCCACTTATGACGCTGCTTCTCTGGATTATATCTATAAACTCAGGAAGCTCATTTCTACAGCCTCCTTACAAAATTATTACAAAGGTTAAGAGAGAACCATTCCCAAAATGCATTTGAAGACTTTTGTAAGCTTCCAAAGATTAAAACACCACACACACACACACACACACACACACACACACACACACACACACACAAATGTATCATATTTATTTTTTTAACCAAATTTCTTTGAATTTTGAAGATTTTTTTATTGCTCCAAAGAGACAATTTAATTGTGATTGATGCCTTTTCATCAATAGGCTAAAATGTTAAAGATGTCTTGGATTTTAAAACATAGCTTTGTATCTGAAGCACAGAGTAGGAAGGGGATGAGATGTCAGACAATGGAAAGCAGGACTGAACTTTCTAGGCTCCTTCTCTCTGGCCTGAGGGGCCCCCGAGATGAAATCCCATTCTTGACAGCCAGAAGCCCTATAGCCTTAACCCTCCCCAGCGCAGTTTGACATGATAAACTGCCAGAGCCATTTCGAGGGGGGGAATGGGCTGCCTCTTGGTGATTTTGCAGGTGCCTTCGGGGAAAAGGGGGGATGCGAAATCACACGGCTGGCTGTCTTCACTGCGTAATCCACTCCCACGACTCTGCTTCCCATCATTGTCTAAACTCTCCAGCCAGGGCCTCACCAGCTGCACAAGGACTGAATTTTTAGACAGAGAGGAGTATGGGCAATGATGCCCGGGATGCTTGTACGTGTTTATTTCCTCTAAGAGATTAAAAGATCATCCCCCCCCCAAAAAAAAGGGGATCAAAAGGGAGAAATCAAAGCTGAAACTTTTGGTCCTATTTTTTGACGTCTTAAATTGGCAGCAACTGCCAAGACCTTTGGTAGAGTCTATTGTCCTGGCACAGGATGATATGGTCAGATAAGATAATCCTCTCAATTCAGATTTCATTAGAGAAAGCAGCAATAAGCAGTAGTTAAGAGGAAAATAGACTTTTCCCCTTCCTTTTGTTTGTTCTTGACTGGACTTGCCCTCTGAAGCCCAATCATCCAGATTCACAGCAAAAGTTCTAACTTGGACTCATCGTCATTTTTCAAATTTCAGTGCAATGTTAAGTACATGTGTGTTTATATGAATGCAGGTCTATGTATAAATGGCGATTCTTCCAAAGCTATGGCAATGTAGAGTGGCTTTTTTCAAATTATTAAATAGATTTTATACAGTCAAATTATCCTATTTGTATAATTAGTATATGTTAATACATATATGCGTGTATGTATTCATGTGATAGATTTGGATAGAGATCAATAAAACAGACTGGAAATTTCATCAGCAACTGCATCCAATGAGAGAGGTTATTATAATGACTTTCTATTCTCTGAATATCAATAGCTTCACAGAAGTTACAGTCTTAGCATATAAGCTATGTCTGTGAGTCTCCTCATTTTTGGAGAAACTGGGGTGAGGGGATGTATTATAGGACTATATTACAGACTTATTATTATAGGACCTATGATCAGAGGATCACAGATTTAGGACATGGAGGAGACTCATCCCTTCATCTTACCAATGAGGAATATGAGGTCAAGAGAAATGACTTAAGTGAATGAGCTAATATCTGAATCTAGGCCCTCAGAATTCATATTGAGTCTTCTCATCACCATTTGTATCACACCACCTCCATGGTCCAGTAAATGCCTAGACATTTGTTGAATTGAATGGATGACTAATCAGACTAATACCATATTGGGGTTAGTTGATGGTCATTTAGATATTCTTTCACTCCAGTACACTTTGGATTACTCTTCATGACATGGAGCATAGTGACCCTGGCTGATCAAAGGCTATTCGGCAAGGGGTAGCAGTAACTCTGGCAAACTCTGCTGAGGAGTGGAAAGGCTCCTGGTCCAGGCCAGGTGCCAGACTGGGTATCCATCATCTGGAGGACCAGGTCCACTAATTTCCAAGAGGATCATTCATAGCTTATCCAAAAAAGAATGGCTCATTCAATGCTCTAATAGGTGTTGAATCATTATGTTCCACAAGACAGAAAATACCCACATGAAACCTTGCAGTATAAAACCTTCCAAGTGACAAGAAAATTTACTTTACCTAGGTTAGATAACTTAGTTTCAGATGGGCCTTCTTTTGTATATATCAGGTATATAAAATATCATTTTTTTGGAGACAATTGGAATTAAGTGACTTACTCAGGGTCATAGAGCTGGTGAGTGTCTGAGGCTGGATTTTGAACTCAGATTCCCTTAACTTCAGGGCTAGTGCTCTATCCACTATGGTGCCAATTATCTCTCCCCCCCCCCCCCAGGTTTCTACAATATCAAAAATGTTGAGATTTTTTTTAAATTGAGAATTTTTAAAAATTAAATGAGTACTGGTTTTCCATCTCAGATCCTCACTATAACACACTTAGTATATGTTAATCAGCAACATTGATTAAATACATTCTGTTGTCAACCTTTTCATAAAGTGTTAAAGATAAACAGAAAAGCAAAAACCATTCCTGCCCTCAGGAAGCTGGAAGACAACTTCATGAGTTGTTAACCTGGAGACAATGAACTTTTTTTTAACACTTTAACTATATTTCAACGTCATTAAAAGTTTCCTTTGTTAATCTTATGTATTTTATTTTATATTCATTTAACCACATGACTCTAAGGAGTCTGTAGGCTTCACCAAACTGCCCAAGGAATCCCTGACCCAAAGAAGGTTAAAAAAAAAACCAAACCAACTCTTGCCTAATCAGTCACATGATAAGGATGCTAAAGAGCAGCAGACTCAGGTACTTCAATAGGTCCTCCAGGTAAGTGAAGGAGGCAGCCTGTGAACTAACTAGCTCTTTTTTTTTTTTTGCAAGGCAATGGGGTTAAGTGATTTGCCCAAGATCACATAGCTAGGTAATTATTAGGTTCTGGGGCTGGATTTGAACTCAGGTCCTCCTGATTCCAGGGCTGGTGCTCTATCCACTGTGCCACCTAGCTGCCCCCAACCATCTCTTCAGATATATCAATGGTAGGTAGCCACTACTCACGAGGGCATTCAGCTTTGCTTCTTATTTTCCTTATACTGCTCTACAGAGATCCAAGACTCTAAAAAGCAAACTAAGTGGCCAATGTCTGGGGGCTTTTTCCTAAATAGATTCGGCATCATTTTTCCCACTAATCATTGATCCAAATGCACGAGGTATCATGATCCCCAAAAAGGAAAAGAAGCATCTACCACTAAAGCTTCATTAGCATGAAACCCTTTCTGAAGGGAAAGACATTGAAAATCAAGCAAAATATAGGGTGACTTTCTTTTCAAATCATCTTAGATGTGTATAGTCAAATTACCTGCAATAGTCTTAACACCCTTCCCAAAGGGAACTGGATAATGTAATGGATGGAAAGACTGAGTTAGGCAGATCTAGTTTCAAATCCAACCTGAGACACTTGCTAACTGTACAACCCTAGGCAAGTCACTCAGAGCTTTTCTGCCTCTGTTTCTTCAACTGTAAAATGGGAGTAATAAAAGCACCCACCTCAAAGGGTCACTGGGAGGATCAGCACAGTGTTTAGCACATATCAGTGTTCCCTTGTTTCCTGTACTACATTGCTCCAATAGCTGTGATCTCATTAATGTGGATAATCCTCGTAACCCATTCATACCTACCCATTCTGTGAGTTTCATTCATGTTTTCTTATAAATCACCCACAGGTGTCAACCCAATGTACTGGGACCTTCATTTAATTCTCATGACAATTGTCTGGATAGCAATGATGCACGCAATTCACCATTAGTTCTCCCTCACTCTTGTACTGTGACAAGCCCAACTTCCTTCCCTATAAGCATTTCTCTGGTGGTGTCCTTAGACCACTCTTTCTGTGAGATTCAGCTGAAATGGGTTGCAGTTTAATCATGTCCATTGTGTTCCCTTCCATTGCCCTTTGGATACGCCCTTTCTTCAATTCTTCAGAAACTATTCCACAGATAGAGAACACAACCAAAACATTTTTGGTGTTGAAAAGACCAACCATCCAAAATAATTGATTTCTCTGAGCTAAGAGAAAAATGTATACAATGATTTGGGTGAACAGTTGGGTTCAAAGGCAAAGTGTACTCAGCATCCTCATCGCCCACCAGGATCAATCAAGCCACAGGCAGTGAATGAATTCCTACTATGAGGCAGAAACTAATGCTAGGTGTTGGAGATAAGAAAATCAGCTATAAAGCATTTATTAAGTGCCTACTATATATCATATCCTTTGGATACAATACAAAGGATCATCTTTAATCCAGAGAACGCTATCTCCATATGCTCATGGAGGAAAAAAAAAGAAAACAAATAACAAATGTTTTGAGTATGCTGTTCCCTAAATTTCAGAGGACTGGATGCCTGCATAGCTTTCTAACCATAAATAAAATATAATCTAAAAGTCTTTTTCCTTTTGGGTCTCAATTTGTTATAGGTAAAGCAAGCTGTTTTAAAGAAAACCAAAAAACATGAAAATCTACCCCATAGCATGTTCCAAAATATACAATCCATACCCAGCTCTTTGAAGCAAGGTAAGGAATAGCTGCTAACTCCAGGGCCCGGGACCTTGTCCAAAGCAAATTACAAACTATTACTGCTTTTCTGGAACATTGTAAGCTCTATCTAAATACTAGCTATAATTATTCATCTTTTTTATTATTATTGTCACTCAATAAGTTTGTTTATAGTGACCAGATTGACTTGTTTTCTTGAACAAATTTGATGCCCTATTTATTGAGTGACTCCACACAATGGCCAGAACACTTTGCTAGATGTGGCACTGGAGATAGTAAGTTTAGACACTGCCCTCATAAAGCTTTACCATCCACTGGGCAACAGATTAAAGAGAGTACAAAATAAGACACCATAATAAAAGCATCCAAATGAGCATGTCTTTCTTATGGCTATTTTCATAATCAAAATTTTATGTTCTTTTTTCTAGATTGGCATTTGTTTTCATAAATTATGTGAGGTTCTAGATCATATAATTCCATAGTTTTTAACCCCCTCTTTTTTCTATCAAGGACTCCTCCTAGAGGCTAGGGAAGGCCATGGATGCTTCTCATAGTCCTGTTTTTAAATACATGTGATTACAAAGGAAACAAACTATAATGAAATCCTCTTATTAAAATCAAGTCCACTGATGGAAGAGTTGATGTTCCGGTCCAATGCCTTCCTTTGATCAATGAAGAAACGAGTCTAGAGGGGAGACACCTAAGGACAACTTTAGACCCGGAAACCAGGTGTCTTGACTCCCAGCCCACTCCCACACCTTGACTTCTTTCCCCTCATCCCCTCCTGATGACTTTTTCTGGTTTCCCCATTCATTTTCCAATCTCATTTGGCCTTCTGAGATCACTTTCTAAAAATCTCAATTCATATTTGACTTCCACTAATTCCTGGTTTTTTCTCTTAATTCCTCTTCCTTGATTAGCCCCAGGTAACATAAGCATCTATTGGGAATTCCAAAAGAGTTCTCCACCCCTTCACACCCTCAGCATGCTTTAGTGGCTTGAGCATCTCCATAAGAAAAAGAGACGCTCATTGTTCTGGTAGACATCCATGAAAACTTAGCAGCTGCATGGCAGGAGTTCCTTGAATTCAGACTTCCAATACTAAAAGCCATGGGATCAGTCAATGTCAGAGTGTTTTGGCCATGAGAAAGGACTCAGGGGAGTGAAACAATTAGGATAGGCTTTTAGAGCTAAGCAACCCACTGCAGAAATGTCCCTCTCATTCAAGATATAAGGCTTTTTGACTTAGTAGGTGGGATCTGCATGAAAAAGTTATCGAATGCCAGTAAGAGCCATCCTTCCCCTCCTCTTTCCTTCCCTCTCCTCCAACCCCACTTCAGCCCATATTCCAAATGGGAAGAAATTTGAAGTGAGAGTCATGGACTCCAATTCTGCCACTGAATGAAGTTTCACCAGGCATTCCTCAACCACTGTTCTAGAGTCTTCTCTGCCCTACTAGTCTCTCTCCAGACCCCAGACTCTGACATCTGAAGCCCCCACTAGACCTTTCCATCCAAGCTGTGGCTGAACTTTCTTACCTGAAAGGTCTTCCTCAAATGGACTGTGGACTCCTGGAGAGCAGGCACTGTCTCCCTTTTTCTACTTGTAGCCAGGAGGTACTTTTTGTTTTTTCATTCATTTATTCATTCCTCCTACTGACTCATGAGCTTATGCCTTTTGGGGAGGGAGATTGCAAAGCAATGGGGTTAAATGACTTGCCTAAGGTCACACTGCTCTAAATTGCCACCTAGCTGCACCATGAGATTATTCCTAAAGCAAATTATTACTGAAATACCTGAATCTAGTACAATGCAGTCACATGACCTGATCTGTTTTACTTTAAATGACAAGACCAACATAGAGCAAAAAATGCTTATCAGCACTTTCTGTGATAGCAAAGAACTAGAGAAGAAGGCACCCATAGGTGGGGCAAGGCTGAACAAGCTGGGAGAAGGTGATGGAATATCCCTAAATGTTCTGAATAGAGAAGATTTGCATGAGAAGATTTGTATAAACTCTTGCAAAGTGAAAGGAATGGGACCAAGTGTCCATTATATGGAGCACTGACTAAAACAAAGTAAATAAAAAACCACAAAGAGGAAGGTAAATTCTGAAAAATAGCAATCCCAGAAATTGAATATGGAAACAATTCCCAAGAAATGCCACACCTCAAATTGGCTTGGGAGAGCTGATTGTTAAATTTTCAGTGTGATCCCATACACCTCAGAAGTCTGCAAATGCTACAAACCAAAGTTTTATTTATAGTCTTGGTGGCTATATATGTTTTGTTGGGGGGGGGGATTTTTGTGAGCAATAGGATTAAATGACTTGCCCAAGGTCACATAGCTATAGCTAGTGAGTGTCAAGTGACTGAGGCCGAATTTGACCCAAGTTCAAATCCAGGATCAGTGCTCTATCCACTGCACTACCTAGTTGCTCTGGTTATACAGACTTTTAAAATCAGTGAAAAAAATGCCTCCCCTTCCCAAATGAATAATCCCAAAATAAATAAATAGCACAAGAGTTTATGTGTCCAAATGAATCTGTTCTCCTTCAAATCTTAGACCACATCCCCCATCTAATCATGTTTCTACTTTCCAAATACTTCTGACCTTTTGGGGATTGCATCAGTAGGCACTGGAATATTCCAGTAATGACGAATCTATATCACTATAGGTTATACTTAAATGTCTTAGAAAGAGACTAAAGTCAAAAGGATGGAGACCTGCTGAACAGGTGGGGGAGAGATGCAAAAAGGTAGATTAAGGCTTGATATGCCAAGAAAAAATCTTTCCTAGAATAGAATAGACAGAACATTTTTCTTTTGATAAGGCTATAAGATTAGTAAATTTCATTGAATATTGGGAACTAGCATGATATTTTTGGAAATAATATTAGGAATTAGGAATAATTTAGAAATAATTTTAGGAAAAAATCCTAAATTTGGATTCAAAGGAACTGGATTCGGATCCTAACTGTGCTATTCACCATTATAACCTAAAGATAAATCACAGTTTCTCTGGGATTCCATTTCCTACTACATAATATAAGGGGGTCAGACTATGGTTCCTTACAGTTCTAAATAACAAAATCTCAAAGAAAGGACCCCATGAGTCAACAGCAAGTAAGGAAGAAAGGAAAAAAGAAAAGAAGAAAGGAAGGAAGGAAGGAAGGAAGGAAGGAAGGAAGGAAGGAAGGAAGGAAGGAAGGAAGGAAGGAAGGAAGGAGGGAAGGAGGGAAGGAAGGGAGGGAGGGAGGGAGGGAGGGAGGAAGGGAGGAAGGAAGGAAGGAAGGGAGGAAGGAAGGAAGGAAGGGAAGGAAGGAAGGAAGGAAGGAAGGAAGGAGGAAGGAAGGAAGGAAGGGGGAGGGAGGGAGGGAGGGAGGGAGGAAGGGGAAGGAAGGAAGGAAGGAAGGAAGGAAGGAAGGAAGGAAGGAAGGAAGGAAGGAAGGAAGGAAGGAAGGAAGGAAGGAAGAAGCTATGATAGTTCCCAAAATGTCCCTGGGAAAGTTGCTTAATCTCTCACCCTCAGTTTCCTAATCTACAAAATAAGATACTTTGTAGACTTGTTGGATAAAGTGAGCTAATATATGTAAAGCATTTTGCAAAACTTAAAAGGGGTATATAAATGTTGGCTATTATTATTATTATTAATACTAGTGGAACTTTTAAGGGTTTTTTGACACGGAAGAGGGAATGTATTTGTTTTGCTTGTTCAAAAGGCAGAACAAAAAAACAGTGGAAGGAAATTATAGGAAAGATTACTTTGGTTCAGCATTTGGAGTTTTCCAAAAAATAGAATTGTTTAGAATCCTCAAGAGCCCCTTCTCTCTGGAGGTCTACAAGCAAAGGTTGGATGCCCATTTGTCGGGGGTGTCCATAGAAGAGATTCTTGTACAAATATTGATTGGATCAGATGAAGTTTAAGATTTAGGAATCACCATTTTCAGGAATGTCTGAACCATGGCTGTATAAGGCCCATGGAATCCTTTGGTTTGACTCTGTCATAGCAACCATAGGTGGGACTCAGAATTCAAAAAATTCAGGAACTTTTTAGGAGCTAATTAAATTAAATATTGTGCTGTTGATGTCATAAATATCCAAATGGCCCTTTGCAGAAAAAAAAGATTAGATGATCTTCAAGTTGGCCATCAACGATGCCACTAAAACCAGGCGAGACTAGTGACAGGGATGGTCCTATGTGGCCAGTCCAATGTAGATTCAAACATGCAGCTTGAGGTATACATAACATACTACTAGTATGATCAGTGTTGTTTTTAGATCAAATTATACAGAGTTTGAAATTATAACAACCAGATCCAAGCTGAGAAGAGCCTCTTTAATGAGCATGACTAAAGAGCACTAAAATGCTAAGTACTGAAAAATCAAACCAAGCCCAAAACATCACCACCATGGTAAATGCGATCAGCTCCTTTTGTAAGCCCACTAGCCAGGCTCCATGATGAGATCAATGGGAGGATGTGTTTGTGTGTGTATATGTATGTCTAGGTTTGAGGGAAGAGGGAGGGATATTGCTAAGAATAAAAACCAGAAGGAAAAAAGGCAGAATATCTGGAAAAGAATTCTAGAAATGCTTGCCAATACACATGCAGACAACAGCCAGATACATACAGATAGCAACTAGATGGCACCATCAGATTTCAAGCAGTTTCACTTCAGAACCTTCCTGTTTATGGAGGGGATGAAAATCAGGTAGTGGAAAGCTGAGGAAAGTCGTTTAATTCTATTCAATATATATTTATTAAGTCTATTATGTTATAGACACTGTGCCAGGCTCTTGGCAGATACAAGACAGGTGGAGGGTAGGGATTATTGGAAGAGGTGGCTGAATGAACAGAATCCTGCCCTCATAGAACTTAGACTCTCCTGGGGTATATTATATGTAACAGATAAATTTCAAAGCTTATTCAAGGTAATGATCATAATAAATAACATTAATATAACATATCTCCCCACTCCAAGCCATCCTTCACTCAGTTGTCAAACTAGTCATCCTAAAGACTTGGTCTGATCATGTCACCTCCATAGCCAATAAACTCCAGTGGCTCCCTATTCCCTCTAGGAACAACTATAAAAATCCACTGTTTGGCTTTTAAAAACCCTTCAAAGTCTGATTACTTCCTATTTTTTTCCAGTCTTCCTCTACCTCAGTCTATTTCACCAGCCTCCTAGCTGTTTCTCATGCTTAACATTCCATCTTCCTGCTTTGGGAATTCTCACTGGCCATCACCATGCCTGGAATTTTCTCCCTCCTCATCTGCAACTTGGCTTCCTTCAAGACTTAAAGTCCAGCGCAGCTAGGTGGTGTTAGGGGTAGCTAGGTGGCGCAGTGAATAAAGCGCGGGCCCTGGAGTCAGGAGTACCTGGGTTCAAATCTGGTCTCAGACACTTGATAATTACCTAGATGTGTGGACTTAACACCATTTGCCTTGTAAAAAAAAAAAACCTAAAAGAAAAAAAAGACTTAAAGTCCTAGTTTTCACAAAAATGTTCCTCCTTACTCTTTTTCTCTGAGATTATCTCAAATTTCTTCATATATTTCTTGATGTTATAAATATCCAATATATTGCATAATAATAAATATCCAATCTATTGTATATAGTTGCTTGCATGTGCCCATACCCATTGGGGTGTGGATTCCTTCAGAGCAGGAACTGGGGTTTTTTTCTTTTTTTATATCCCTAGTGTGACCTGAAAATACAAGCAAGCAAGATAATCCCTGCCCTCAAGTAAATGATATATTATAGTAGAAACAACACATAAAGAGAAAGTGAAAAGAGAGAGAGAGCAGAAAAATGAAAGCCTGGTAAGAAGTCCAGAGAAGATCCAAACATGGGAGTGGGGTAGAGGAATGGACAATGGTCAGTTTAGACCATTCCCCAACATGGATGCTCTGGGAAGAACACACTCATGGGAGATGGGAGCTATAGTACAAAAGGATGCAACATGGGAGAAGGCAATTTAGGCACAGGTAATCCTGAAACCAAATCGGGTCACCCCAGAATCCCAGATTCCTAAACTAACCAAAAGGATCTGAGTTTGTAGATTTAGGTATATTTAGGGATTTTAAAGGGACTTACATAAAGGTGAGTCACTGCAGTCTTTTCATTATTAAATGCTCACTGTGATAAGCACTAAGGACAGAAATTCAAAAAACAACAAAACCAGTTCCTAACTTCAAGGTAATAATCATAATCCCCAACATGGATGCTCTGGAAAGAACACATTCATGAGAGAAGGGAGTTATAGTATGGAAGGATGCAATATGGGAGAAGGCAATTTAGGCACAAACATTCCTGAAAGTAAACCAGGTCACCCTGGAAACCCAGATTCCTAAGGCCTCCCTGCGTTCTATTCTAATAAGAAATGTTAATATTTATAGGGAAGTAACCACCAAGGCGGGAGTTTAGGATCTGGGAAGTTGCAGAATGGTGAATGGAGGCTTGGACAACGGATGAATTTCCTTTTCAGTTGAGTGTTGATTGAATGGTGGCCACGAAGGTGGCCGCTGAGCAAGATAGCAGGTCTGGGTTGGACTCAATAGGGACGACTTCTCATCAGTCAGAAATCCCAGCCTCAGGATGGTTGCTATGGGGGGGGGGGGTGGCAGCCTTCCTCTCTAGGCACATTTGTGTGAGGCTTTGGAAGAAGGTGCCATGAATCCAAAATGAGCGCCCGCTCCAATCTGGAGCTCTCGGAGCTCTCTTCCTGGATTACTGATCACCCCAGCCCCTCATGGCTAGGCTGCTGTATACACCTATATTAAATGTACATAAAAAGTATCTTAATCCAATTCTATCTCAACAGATTTAATTCTTAAATGCTACATATAATACTTGTTTAATCTCTCATTTTAAAAGTAGAAAAGGTTAGATTATAACATCAGGTTAGCTCTCTTTGAAGCAGGTAATAATTAAGTTGATTCACTGTTGCAATTACTGTCAAATCCCCCTTAATTACCCAAGATTTTATAGCAGCTTCATTATACGTCTCTGTAATGCATCGTGGCCCAAAGGAGAAGGGTTGCAGGAAATTCTGCATTGCATGTATAATTCTAACCTGCAGTTATAGCTTCCAGTGAAAGCGCTGGCACTAAATTTATCTTTTTTTGACATTTCCCCCTGTTACTTAAGCAGTTTAACTGGAGTAACATCACTAAAATATCTGCCTAACTTTGTAAGGGAGAATTGATCTCTTCATAGATATGAGATACAAAAATGAGATAGATTTAGGGTAAATTAGCAGCTAATTATTTCTGAAAATGTACTAAGTCAAATGTAATGATGAATCTCAAATGTGGGATTTAAAGAGAGATGGGGAAGGGGGGAGGTTAACCCACCCACAACAAAAATTGTACTGTTTTCTATTTCTATTTTACTAGATTAAAAATGAGTAGTTATTACTTTGTGACCAGCCAAATGGTTTTGAAAGCATTTTAGACAATCATGCTGAAATAATCCTTTATGTCATATACTCCCATTTCAGAAAATTATCCTCCCCCACACACACACACACACACCACTCCCACCCTTCCCTTTACAGTTGACTTCTGAACTAACTTCTCTGAAAAGCAACCAAAAAAAAAGGCAGTTTTACAGCTCCCCCGATTTCTGCTTATTTCCATTGGAAAAATCTTTACAAATCCAAGTCTGTAAATTGGACTTGCAACAGTTCAAAACAGATAACTGAATAAGGTCCTTCACAGATCCTGTTCTCACCAAAGAATGCATTCTCCCAAATGGATTAGATTCCGAAGGGGCTGCAATGTCAATAATCCTACTGAGCGCTGGGTTAACAGTTAAGGGGCAGGCTTTGTAAAGCTTACAGTTATTAAATTTCTCCAGAGACCGTGACTCATTAATCAAATATTCATACATCTCTGTAAATACACACGAAACAGAGAATACCCTCAGAACCCGGCATCCCCCCAGTACAAGCAGTCTTTCATAGAACCCTGACAGAATCTGGAGAACATGCTGTTATGGTTTGCATTTCTAATTCTCTATGTCCTCTTCAGTCCCATTTCCTAAAAACAGAACACAAGTGTTGGAGGGTTACAATTAAAATGGTTCCACTATTGCTTCATCCCATCTTTTTTTAAAAGAAGGACAGGGGACCAATTCTTCCACCCTCTGTTTACCATCTTGCCAGTAACTTTTTCCCATACAGCTGAAGGAAGTGAGGGTCAGCCTTCTATTAATACAAGAATTTGTGTTAGCATGAAAACAAGCCACTAGTCAGACTGAGCAAGCCAACTGTGGCGAGGCTCCATTACAGCTGGGAACTTGTTATATTTTATAAAGCTTTCAATCTGCTTTGTGCTCATGGGGTCTTATACCTATTATTGGGTGACAGAAGGTCCCCTCTTCACTAGACTCTGAACAAGGGCTAAAGGCCTAAGGAAGATCATTCAGCCTGGAAAGGAAAAGGAAAGCCAAGGAGTTGTGCCTCAGGTTCTCTGCTCAGGGCAGGATAATATGCTCTAGAGAAGGTGATGAGAAAAGAGGATTTCTTCAACAAATGTGCTGAACAAGGAGGTGGCTAAGTGGTGCAGTGGATAGAGCACCAGCCCTGGAGTCAGGAGTACCTGAGTTCAAATCCGGCCTCAGACACTTAATAATGACCTAGCTGTGTGGCCTTGGGCAAGCCACTTAACCCCATTGCCTCGCAAAAACCTAAAAGAAAATGTGCTGTACAAACATGTAGTCAACATGGGCACTGGTTCCCCTTTCCCTCCATAGCAGGAAGGAAAGCTACTTTAGATGGCCAGTCACAAGAAAGAAAGAAAATAAATCTATGTCAGTTGATGAAGGTTCAAAAAAGAAATCCTCATCAGAGTCATCTGCAAATGTTTCCAATAATTTGCATGGAAATATTTGGATATTGTACTTATAAAGACAACATCAATACACCTACACAGGGAGAGATATTTATATAAAAAAAATATAGATTTAGAGCTCAAAGGGATTTTAGGTCAGCTAGGTGCTGCAGGAGATAGAGTACTAGCTTGGAGTTAAGAGGACCTGAGTTCAAATCTAGCCTCAGACACTTGACTCTTACTAGCTGTGTGACCTTGGACATGTACCTTTACCCTGATTGTCATTTCCTGTCATCCTGATCCATGTCTGACTGGATACAAATGACTCTGGAGGAGAAAGTGAGGCTGGTGACAGCACAGCATCCCCTCACTCAAATCCAATTCACTTGTCAAATAACATCATAGATTTCTTCGAGAATGAAGGACAATCATCATCAGAAATCATTGAATTCATTCCCCTCATTAAGCTACTTATCTACTATGTCAGATATCCCCTAACCCCACATTTTACAGATAAGGAAACTGAGGTCCCATGATTTGCCTTAGACTACAAGATGTCATTAGAATGCATTGATCTGTAATCCGAAACCAGTTCATATTGTTTCTTCAGTATTTTTAAGCTTGCAGAACATAATATTCTCTAGACTCTCTCACTCAGTGTGTAGTTATTCTCACAGGAATAGTCATAAGATTGCAGGGTCATAGGATCAATAATGGGAAATGATTGGAAACATTTTGCAGGCTTACTCTGACAAGGGTTTTTTTGGAAACTTCATCAGTTGATGCAGATTTTTTTTTTCCTTGCTTTCTTGTGGCTGGCCATCTAAAGTAACTTTTCTTCCTGTTTTGGAGGGAAAGAGCTTGGAAATTATTGAATCCAATCCCCCAACCACTTCACATATGGCAAAACTGAGACCCATTGAGGGGATATATAAGCAGTAAGTGGGAAAGCTAGGATTCAAACCCAGGTTGCCTGACTCCAAATCCAACCCTCTTTCCATCACACTACACTGCTTCCAATCCTAAGAGTTTCTGTGGCTTTCATTAAACAGGGGGAAAAATTCACAAACAGAAATAAGTCTATATCAGGTCCTTTTACAGGGACCTGTGCAAAGCCAGTTTGGGAGGATTCTCTGAGTAAGCATGCGAAGACCTCCTCAACCTCATTATGACAGTGATTCTGCTACAGCACACCCCACTGACATGGAGTTAGGAGTCTGCCTCCTGAGCTCTGACGGTATCATAATTAATAGCTGCTGCCCCTCAGGCTGTTTGGAAGGGTTAGAACTGAAAAGGGAGGGATAAATAATTCCTTGCCCTTCTCCCTCTGGACTGTATTCAGAACAAGAGTGGCCCAGGAGGCTGTTGATGGGACTTTGTGTTGATTCATAATATGTTGATTCCATTTTTTTGTCCTAATTAAAACAAGACCTCTTTCATTCAAAAATGCTCACTCCTAGGAGGAGGGAAGGACACTGCCCCCCAACATGCTTGAAACAGGCACAGGATGCCCTCCACCCAAGAAGACAAGACCCTAGCAGAGGATAAACCAAGGAGCATACAGAACTTGAAGATCATGACCTTCTTTGGCATCCCTCTCTCCTCTCTTCTCCAGCTAAGCCAGTGGGGTCTTCACAATGCTTGTGTCCTGGACCTCTTTGCTATGAAGCCTATGGTCCCCTTCTCAGAAATAAGAAATTTAAATGAATAAAAAAAAAAAGACAAAGAATGATGAAAGGAACTGATTTTTATCAAAGGACTATTTACAAAATATATATTTTATTAAAAAGAAGATAAATTCATGGAACAAAGGTTAAGAATTTCTGATCTAAGGCAACTCATTTTATAGATGAGGAAAATGTTCCAAAGAGAAGGTCACACAGTTCAGGAATGGGAAAGCTAGGATTCAAACTGAGGTTTTTAAATCCTTAAAATAAAAATCAAAGAAGCAATAACCCTTTAAAAGCAATTTAAAATGGACATTTCTAAGTTGGAAATGTCCAGAAGAGGTTAGCAGAGTGATGAAAGGCCCTAAGTTTATGCCCTATAAGAAAACAGTGGAGCAAAATGGGTTTATTTGCTCTGGAGAAGAGACGCCAATGACACAAGATGGTGGCTTTTAATTATCTGGAAGGCCATGGAGGGATTAGACTTGTTCTGATTGACCTCAGAGGGCAGAAATGAGGAGCATTGAATGGTAGGACAAATTTAGGCCAAGTAGAAAATTGAGTTTAATACAATTAGAGCTGGTCTAAAGGTGAATGAGCTGTCTCAGTAGGCAATAGATTCCCCTTTCCTGGAAGAATATAAAGCAAAAGTCAGATAACTACTTCTCACATGGCTAGAATATTTTTTCAATTCTGCGTTTAACTAGATACCATTGTAGGCCTTCCTAATTCTAAAATTCTCTTTCTCCCTCCATCCAAATGACTTGTTTCCCCTTGGAAAGATAGAACAGTAGGGAGTATCGTGATTCATTCATCATCTTTATAGAAAACAATTTTTCTCTTCTCCTTCTTCCTTCTTCCTCTCCTCCTCTTCCTCATCTCCTGCCTCTCCCTCCTCATCATCCCCCCTCCTTAACAAACAAAAATAACTCACATTTATATAACACTTTCTGGAGTATCTTTTAACTGATCGACACAGAGTTAGCCATCAAATGAAATACAAGGATGCATAAGACACAGTTCTTGATCTCGATGAGATAATTATCTGGTAGAGCAGGAAAGGTGGGTACTGAAGTCAATGCTAATGAAAATCATATAATAATATAATTTCATAATGGAGTTAATAATATAATTATATTGTTTTTATAATAATATAATTACATATACTATAAATGCTAATAATAATGATATAAGAAAAGTATTAAGAGCTATGAGTTCAGACAAAAAAAGAAATCCCCTCTAACTTTGGGGACAGGAATATGAAATCAGGGAAGGCTTAAGGAGGAAATTAGGAGGACAGTAGTATTTGAACTGGACTCTTAAGGATGAGCATGATTTCATCAGGTAGAGGTAATAGGAAGGGTTGGGAAATGGAACAAGCACCTATTAAACACCTACTGCTTGTTAGTAAAAAATGTGGAGTCAATAGCTTCTCGGCCTTTTGGCTAAGATCAAGTGTAAAAAAATGTGGAGGCAAGAGAACAATGTTCATGTTTAGAGAATGGCAAGTCTGTTAGCATATCATGAGGATGTAAATATAAATAAGACTAGAATGATACTGCAGAGAGCCTTGATGTCAAAATAATATTTTATTTGATAGTCAACAGAGAGCCACTGAAGTATTTTTAACAGGAGAAAATATGGTCAGAGCTTCAAGAAGTATATATTGCCTTGAACATAACAGATGCTTAATAAATATTTGTTGAAAGGAAAATTATATGAAACTTTGTGCTAATGGATAGGATATAGGAGGGACTACAACAGGGAAAGGTCAGTCAATCAAGAAAACTCCTAGAAAGGAGTTGGGTCAGGCAGCAGCAGCAAGATAAGGGCTAAAGGAGACCTGAGTCTGTGAATAAGCACAGGAGAAGCTAGCTGATTGGTTGAAGATTGATACTGTTGTAGGGGAGGGGAAAGGGAACTAATAATTGATGGAACAGAGTTCTAAAAATCTGAGATTAAGAAATCAAATTCACAGCTCAAGAACTCTTCTTGTAAATGTTACCTTTCAGAAGAAACACTTAAAGAAGTAGATTAAAAGAGGAGAGGAGGGGCAGCTAGGTGGCGCAGTAGATAGAGTACCAGCCCTGGAGTCAGGAGGACCTGAGTTCAAATCCGACCTCAGACACTTAATAATTACCTAGCTGTGTGGCCTTGGGCAAGTCACTTAACCCCATTTGCTTTGCAAAAAAAAAAAAAGAGGAGAGGAGAGGAAGAGAGAAAATACTAAAAGATACCAAGATAGGATAAGGGTAGTTGAGGGTATTCACAGTTTAGTGAATATAGGAAACAAGTGTTTCCTATTCAGAATGAGTGAGGAACAGAGGATGAGATGGGGACCTCAAGAAAAAAAAAGAAGGCTTAAAATAAGAGAATTCAAGTAACAAAGTTTACTTCCATTGAGTTCCTCTTCCCAATGTTGGTAGTACTGGCACAACAGAAACTTTTAATTCACGTTTTCTAACCTGGATAACAGCCAACATTGATGCCATACATCCAGTGAGCACTCAAGATGCTGCTAACTGATGATGCCAGTTTTCTGATCGTTTTATTATCATGTCTCTCTATTAGATCTCCATTCTGAACTAGCTTTTCTCCTTAACATCTCCTGAACATAAATTCTCAATAGTCATGAATTTGGTTGGGCTGCTTTCCAACCTGGAAAATGATGCTGGGTTGAATTTCTTCTTTTAAGATCAACTCTTGAAATGTGACCCAGAATTTGGCCTTTGTTGAGAACACCCTGGGGCCTTGGGTTCTTCAAGGTATAAGAGTGAGGGGCATCAAAAGAAAATTTTTCTACTGAACTGATAATGCTCATTGTATCCCTTCCAAATAATCAGTTTCTAACCAATTTTTCCTGTCATGGTGAGGGAAGAAGTGAAATTTTACAACTGCAGCTGTGAATGTTTTGGACCATTGCTTGCCACCAATAATGTTGAAGAGGATTGTAAACGGAAAGAGAGGAAAATGCTAGCACAGAAACATATCTGCAATCCTGGCTCTAAATATAATATTTTTCAAAGTTTATAGGCTAGGAGAAAGTCTTTAAATAACTATGAAAACCACACAAAAGTGCTTAGGCTTTCTAAACTGACTTAGGATTCAAACTAAAATATGACAGGAATTTGTTTTCCAGGACCATTAGGCTGTGTCCAATTTCTCCCCATCTCCTATTTTACCTTTTTCAATCTGGGATCCTATGAAACATTGAGGAGAAAACTGAGATTTGGCCTAACGACCCACGTGAACAATAGTCTATAATCATCCCTGATTGTCAAGATTAAGCTACAGATGATGTCAAATGATAAATGTTTATTTGTCTATCATTTCTTTGAGACAGAAAGGTACTTTTCTTTTCATGGATGGTAATTTCCACTTTTGTGTCCAAATAACAGCCTGAATAAGGCATCATGAATAGCCTACTTCTATTTCTCCATTATTTTTATTCTCAATTTCCCCCTCACCTCATGTCTATTCCATTTTCACCTCTCTCATCTTTTTCTCCAGTTTTTGCAAGCCCTTCCTAGATAGCATATTTTGTTATTTTCTTCCTTTCTCCCTTCTAAAAGTTAGTCTAGTCTTTATAGGTGAGTCTAACTGCTATTATGTGTTTCATATCAAAGATACAGCACATCACGCACATTATCAGCAGTGAAATTGTGATAAACCAGTACAATTACACTTTTAGCTACATAGCATTTCTGAATAGCAAATAATAGGAAATAAAACCAGGAAATCGTATATGGCACCAGGCGCTATCCTAGGTGCTAGAGATACAAACATAAAAATGAAACAGTCCTTGTTTTTGAGGAGCCACATTCTACTGGGAAGAAACAATATACACAGAGTAGTCAATAGAAAATATACACAGAATCTTCCACACGGGTAAAACAGATAATAAGGCGAGATCTCTAAACAGCCAAGGCAGGGAAACGCTAGTGGTAAACAGTTTTCAGATAGACAGTGAGTTTATCTTTGGAGATTATGAGAAGAGTCTAAAAATGCTCAGAAAAATTGTTTCTTTAACTCTTAAAAAGAAAATTCACCATTTTTCATCTGAAAGGTAACATTTACAAGAAGAGTTCTTAAGATTTGAATTGGATTTCTTAATCTCAGATTTTTAAAACATCAATTATTAGTTCCCTTTCCCCTCCCCTCCAACAGTATCAACCTTCAACTAATCCACTAGCTTCTCCTGTGCTATCCACAGACTCAGGTCTCCTTTAGCCCTTGTCTTGATGCTGCTGCCTGACCCAACTCCTTTCTAGGAGTCTTCTTGACTGACTGACCTTTCCCTCTTGAGGTCCCTGTGCCATGTTTTTCTCTTTCAGTTGTTAAGCACCTTCACGTTAGGACTGCCCAATCCATTCATCTTTTGTTAACCTTTACAGAACTTGGGACTATTGGCAACAATCAATGGTAAACACGTTTCTTCTAAGGAAACAGTTGGAATTCATCTTCTTTCAAGTCATAAGATGCCAAAGAATACAGAAAAGAGACTTGGAATCAACTGAAATGGTGAGATTTCTTCTTTTAATTTTAAAACAATAAAAGCAGGATAAATTCTATAGTTTATAAATATATAGATTATATGTATCTGTATGCATATATATTTATATATGTGCATATACTTCTAGATGTATTTGCCCTTGTAAGATCTTAAGTCCTACAGGGAACAGAATATAGAAATGACCTTAATTTTTAACCCTCTGAAGTTCTCTTTTCAAGTACAGTTTTAATGGAATTGGTTAATGTAAAGACAGAAAAAATGAATACCTCCAGGAAAAAATTTTGATATTACTTATACTATAAAGGATCTTTTCATTCAGTCACTTGGCAAATGATCACTCTCCAGGTTGCCTGCTGGTGGTTAACACATGACAAAAGGGAATTTAAAGTATCAAATCTCATGAAGAAGCGAGAGGAAAAATCGTAACCATCCAAAAGTTCCATTAAGAATTTTAAAAATTCATTTCTGAAATGTTAATGTTCAGATCCTGAGTCTCACAATTGTTGCTTAAACTGAGGATTCTTCTAAAGTGATTTCTCACAGCACACCTGTCTCAGACGCCTGTCCTTTCCCACTTCCTTTGATTCCTAGCTGAAAGAGACCATCCATCAGTTTTACTGAGTTTACCCACTGTCAGATCCTGAAAGAAAAAAATCTAAGTTCAAAATAAAATCAAAACCCAGAATATACAGTATCTCTGAATCTAGTGATAGGAAGGAAAAACTACAGCCTCCCAGAGTGTGCCTTTATCATAATCTTCATTGTGACATTTGGTTGGCCCTCCATAGAGAAGTTGTCTAAAAGTATGAACCATTATCATTCAGGTTCATATTTCCTATAGACAGTGTTGTACTCTATTATATTCTAGAACCATCAGTTAGAATCACAGGATTGTGAATTTGGAGGTGGAAGAGACCAAAGATATCATCAGATTTAAACCTCCCAATTTACAGAAAAATCGAAGTTCAAGAAAGTATTACCTGAACTCATTTAGGGAGTTAGTAAGCTACAGAAGTAAGATTTGAAGCCTCCAATTACAAATCCTCCCCATTTTTCATTCTGTAACAATTATAGAAATCTCAACATTTCTGGCAAGGTAATAAATGTCTACGAATCTGGTAAAACAATATACTATATACTTCTTTTGGGGAAGAGGATAGGTTCTTAGATTATTGGGAATGGCACTGGGGGGGGGGAATAATCTTGTTTAGTTGTTTCAATTGTGTCCAACTCTTCACAATCCCATTTGGGGTTTTCTTGGCAAAGAGACTGGACTGGTTTGCCATTTCCTTCTCCAGCTCATTTTACAGTTGAGGAAACTGAAGCAGATAGGGTGAAGTACTTGGCCAGAGTCATATGGCTAATAGGTGTCTGAGACTGGATTTGAACTCAGGAAGAAGAGTCTTCTTGACTCCCAACCATCATGTATGCACCATGGTACCAACTAATGGGTACTGCTTTCATGTTAATCCATTAATTTTTAAATCAATAAGGGCAGCCTTATAAGATTGAAATAAATTGTAGTAAAAATGAAAAGCAGGAATTAGTGACAAGAAAGATGACCTCAAAGCCAGACCCAGTTTCAAGACATGCCCTATCTCACATACTAGCTGTGTGACCTTGGGCAAGTCATTTAACTTCTCCATGTTCTAGACATCTAAGAATATAAATAGGGGCAGCTAGGTGGCACAGTGAATAGAGCACCAGCCCTGGAGTCAGGAGGACCTGAGTACAAATCCGACTCAGACACTTAATAATTACCTAGCTGTGTGCCTTGGGCAAGCCACTTAACCCCATTGCCTTGCAAAAACTTAAAAAGAAGAAGAAAGAAGGAGGAGGAGGAGGAGGAGGAGGAGGAAGAGGAGAAGGAGAAGAAGAAGAAAGAAAGAAAGAAAGAAAGAAAGAAAGAAAGAAAGAAAGAAAGAAAGAAAGAAAGAAAGAAAGAAAGAAAGAAAGAAAGAAAGAAAGAAAGAATATAAGAATATAAACAGAGTAGGTGCTGACCTGCATAGGCAGAGGAAATTTCTCACTGCAAGGTCCCTGTGCCATGTTTTTCTCTTTCAGTTGTTAAGTACCTTCATGTTAGGACTGCCCAATCCATTCATCTTTTGTTAACTTTTATAAAGAACTATTATTTTGAAAGTCTAAAACAAATCTACAAACAGCTTAGCTCAGTTTCTAAAGACAAAAAGGTCTCAGTTTAAATGCAAAAGAAATGCAGCATGAACATTTCTACTAAATAGTGGCAAATTCTGAATTTTGAAATCAATAAGGGTAGTCATAAAAGTTTGAAGAAATTCAAGTATGTCCTAGATAGGGAGCTCAGTCGTTCAGTGGGTAGAATACTAGACTTGAGTCAGAAAAATCTGAGTTCTAAACCTGCCTTAGGCAGTTAGAGCAGTATGATCCAGGCAAGTCACAACCTCTATCTGCCTCAGTTTCCTCATCTAGAGAAGAGATAACACCAACATCAGAGGATTGTTGTATGATAACATGTGGAACACTTTGTAAATCTTAAAATTCTATATAAATACTATTAGACCAAAGAAATCAACAGGCCTATTATGTATAAACATGATTGTCCATTTGGATCTTCTTGGCTTTTCAATGGAATACATTTAATATTCTAGTTTTCAACCATCAAATCCATTTAATGCGATTAAAGTAAGGGTGGTAACTGCAGAGTATTTTGGGGATAAAAATTAAAAGAAAAAATAAACCCTATCCCTTAGGAAATTGTTTATCATCTTGCACAGGCCAGATGAATGCATCAGCCTCCATACTCATACGCTTCATTCATTGTCTATCCATCACTGTAACCAGAATCACTAAATTTGAGTTGGAAAGGACCTCAAAAGCCATCTTCTAGTCCTACCTATCACCTGGGAAAGAATTCCCTTTAATACATAAATACTGGACTGCTAGGTGGTGGTATAATGGCTAGAGCACCAGTCCTGGAATCAGGAGGATTGGAGTTTAAATCCACTCTCACACTTTCTAGCTATGTAATCCTGGGCAAATCACTTTACCCCCTATTTCCTCCAAAAATATAACAAACATATCCCCCAAAATGAGAGATCTCCTGGGAAGAGGAGCCTATACCCTCCAGAGGTATCCCATTCCACATTGGGGTGGCTCTCATTGTTCTAGGAACTTTTCCTTGATACAATGACTGTTTACCTCTCTGACACATCCTCCTCCTGCTCCTAGGTCTGCCTTCTGGGGTTCAACTTGAAAAAAATCTAATCTTCCCTTAGATCTTTTGAAATGGCTCTCATATTCTCCCTGAGTTCTTTGGGCTAAAACCCCAGTTTTAACCGATCTATATATGAAATAAAACACTCAGCCCTTCACCATAATGATTGCCCTTTTTTGTGGATACTCTTCCAAAAAGTGGCCCCAGAACTGAGCATATACCACAGTAACAGTCTGACCAGTCATTCACTCACCTCCTAAATCTTGAATTTTATACCTTAGGATGTCATGCAATACTTTAATTTTCTCGGTAACATAGCACACAATTAACTCATATTAAACTTGTTGTACACTAAAACTCCCATATATCTATCTTTTTCAGAAAAAAAGTATTGCCTGACCACATTCCTCTCATATAAATATAGATGAACATAATTTCCTGAACCCAGATGTGAACTTCACATTTATCCACACTGAATTTCATCTTATTAGACTCAGCCTGATGCTCGAGTCTGCCAAGATCATTTTTGGATCCTGACTCTCTCACCCAGTATATTAGCTTCCCTCCCAGCTTGGTGTCATCAGCAAATGAGATAACCATGCCATCCATGCCTTTATCTAAGCAATCGATAACATCATTAAACAGGACAAGGCCCAGAATAAATCCTTTTGGCACTCTCCCACTAGGCACCTTCAACGTTATCACGGCATCATTGGGATTCAACCAGTCTTAAGTCCACTTGACTGAACCATTCAACCTCCACGTGGCTGTCACCTTCTACAAGAATGTTTTTGCAGAGATAGTGTCAAATACTGTGCTACTGTGCTAGAAAGGACAAGGTAGGGAGCTGAAATAGAAAGTCACTGCAATGTTGTAGGAGATGAGTGATAAGGGCCTGGACCAGGAGTATGCTAGTAAACATTTAACAACTGGCTCTCTGAAAAGCAGGACAAACTTTAAAAACGTAATTTGCCTTATGATGAACATTTTCTTAAATCTAGTCAAACAACAGTACAGTTAACCAAGTCTTGGTTTATAAGTGTTGTTTTCCAAGGAGTAAGTAAATATTCATGCTGAAAACTTAACAAGTGGTTCAAGGGACAATTAGATGGTACAATGGATAGTGGACTCCAGCCCTGAAGTCAGGAGGACCTGAGTTCAAATCCAGCTTCATACACTTAATAATTATCTAGCTGTGTGACCCTGGGCAAGACACTTAACCTTGCTGCCTTGCAAAAAAAAAATGATCATTTTGGAATAATTGAGTGGTGCAGAGGATAGAGCCTTGACCCTGGAGTCAGAAGAACCCGAGTTCAAATCTGACCTCAGACACTTAATAGTAACTGCCTAGCTCTGTGACCTTGGGCAAGTCACTTAACCCCATTGCCTTGCAAGAACAAACAAACAAACAAAAAACCAATTGGCTCAGCTGATAAAAGTTGGCTGTTCAGAACTAAGGAAGCAGTTGCATGAGTGGAGGAAAGAGCCTAGAGATGTAGAAACAGCAAGATTTGGCCAATGACTGAATATTTAGAAAATTAAAGATAACACCAAGATTACAAACTTGGAAGGCTTAGAAAGGTTGAGCTTCTAACAGAAATAGGAAAATTTGGAGGAAGAAAGTATTTGGGGAGAAAGAACATGCTCCATTTTGGCCCTTTTGAGTCTGAAATGTTGATGGACAATTAATGATGAAAGATTGAATTCAGGGGAAGGATAAGAACCAGACACGTTGTTCTGAGAGTCAGTGGCTCGGTGATGATAATTTAACCCCTAAGAGTGGTTGAGTTCACCAAGAAAAAAAAATGGTAAGAGGGCCCAAGAAAGTTCCTTGGGAAACTCTCACCATTAGTGGGGCATGATAGGAATCATTAACCAGTAAGGAGACTGAGTAATAGTCAAAAAAAGAAGCAACAGAATCGTGGCCAGAGAGAAATTTCTCTCAGTCAGAGGACAGACAAGTGTCAAACGTAGTCGATTTGTAGAAAGGATGAGGCCTGAAAGTCATCAGATTTTGTAATGAAGCGATTATTGGGAATTATGGGAAGTCAGGCAAATGATGTCAGAAGTCATTGCAAAGGGTTGAGAAATAGGAAGAGAGGAAATGGTCAATAGTTTGACTGGAGAGGGGAAGAGACAATGGTAAAGGGATAAAAAAATCTATTTTTTAAAGATGTGGAGATGGGCATGTTTGGAGACAACGGGAAAGGAACTAGTAAATAGAGGTTAAAGATTAGAGAGAGTAACACTTTGCCAATTGAGATTACAATCTAGAGAAGACAGGAAGGGATTCAGGTTAAATGCCATTTTCCATTGGGCTGGATTCCTTTGGAAGGTCACCATTGCCAGGAAACTCATCATCCCACAAGATTGCATCCATCTTGGTCCCCATCCATAGTCAGTACCCTTAGAACTCTTGTCCCTTGCATTGGAAGGGGTCAAAGACCTCTTCCCAAAGCCTCCATTTATAAGGAGAGTACCCAGTCCAGCAGTCTCTTCCTCTCCCACCCACCTGTGCCTCTCCCTCTCCCTTTTCAGCTCCCTGGGAGTGGCCTCTTGTAGACTTCTACCCCTAGCTCTTAGCACAGTATCTGATATAGTAGGGAGTTCCTGCTTATTGTCAGACTGTCACATATAGAAGTCTTAGTCTGGGAAAGAAGGGACACTTCATTTTCATATGGGAAGAGGAGGGAAAGGGGTGGGACTCAGCTTTGAGGTAGGGGGCACAGATGCAGGTGCAGGCCAGGGATAGTGGTCCAGGAAGGAGTTGAGACTGCAGCAGAACCAAAAGTTTAATGTCACACAAACCTAGAGAGCAGCAGGGACAGGTGATCAATAGTGGCCAATGCAGTCTATATATTCAATCATCTATGGGATGATGTTGGAAAACTAGTGTCCTTAGGATATAAGTGAAAGAGTTTAGCTAAGTCTGCAAAGTTATCTTCTAAACCCCTATGCCAATTAATAACAAAATACTCTGAAACACTAGTGTTTTCTTCCTCTTTCTACTCCTAACCCTATGGTCATAGGCACTGAATAAGTCAGCCCCTAGAGAGCTACCTGTTTGATGAGTTTGTTGCTGAGGACAGTGACCAGGACAAGCTTTCAGGGGATGCCCATCTCTTAAAAAGAGCAACACACATCATTGATGACTCTAATCTCTATTAATCATGCTCAACTTCGGGTGTTATGCTTTACAAAGGGGTTTGATAAATGGAGTGTCCAGAATGGGGGAAACCAGAATTGCAAAGGACTTTGAGTCTATTCCAAATGAGAACACTGAAGGAAATGTGTTGATTGGCCTGGAAAAGAGAAGATTCAGGGTCAACATGATGACTGTCTTTGCATCTTGGAAAGGGATGTGTGAACAGGGATAAGTTTTCTTCAATGAAAGGCAACGGGAAGAAATGCAGGACCAAATTGAAGCTTCGTATCAGGAAAAACGTGAATAATTAGAGCAATCTAAAGTGGAATCATGTAATCTTTACAGCTGGAAGACCCCAAAATGACCATTTCATCCAATTCAATCCCCAGTACCTGATAAATGGTCACCAAGCTTTGACTTAAAGACATCACTCCCCCCACTGCCCCCCAGGAGGAAGAATGGGCGACTCCAAAGGGTGGCGGGCTCCAGCTCAAGGACGAGTTGGATAACCACTGGCTGGGTGGTGAGGACTTTTTGGGGGGTTAAATGAGAGAACTATCCTTGTCCTCCCAGCTCTGAAATTCTTTGGTCTAATTTTCTGTTGGTCGAAGGAACAATCTGGGATATTAGAATGTTTTCTTTATTGTAGTAAAAACCATCTTCACTCCAAAATGTTGCACGGGTCTTACTTAAAAACAATTTACCCCACATAGTTGGTGTTCCAGTTGTTGTAGACAAACAAGTCACCTTTATGAGATCGATGACTTCAGAGGACACACAAACGCCTTTGCAAATATGCCCCCTTTTCCACTGAGCCATGAAGCGCCATAAAAAAGTTAATATTTTGCTTATAGAGCAATAATACTATTTGCCTTTATTACAAATCAACAGGATTCATTTGAGAAATGATTCAAATGAAAGGACTAAAATAATCCCTACATTAAAACCAAAGCAAAGGCATTTAATGTTCTCACATCTTTATTAATGCATTTGTTTTACAATCCTGGCTCCATTATAGCTCTGGTACTTTTAAATCACAAATTTGCTCTTAGTGAAAGCATACTACTACTTAAGGAAGATTTACCTCGTAGGTAACCTCGGTGACGGAACGCTCGCACAAATGCTCGCTGATTTACAGCCTCAGCAGAGGGACCAGAGGATGGACGGCTCCCCAACAAGGATATTTACTGGCTTCCCCTTCCAGGTTTTCGGCCTACACTGGAATGCTACAACAGCACAAGTGGAGTCTTAATAAAATTACATGGTTGAGACAGGAAACAAACATCGTTCCCTTGTAATAATTGCCTTTATCTGGCTTGATTGGTTGCAGTTAATATTAATAACACCGGCTTTAAAAAATGTGGGGAAAGCCAATACTTCATCGTCACTTCTCATAAGAAGGCTCCATGTTAAGCTGAGGAGCGGCCATTCCGAAATCACACTGCCAAGGAGCATCTTAACTCACAATTCTGCCGATATAATTGTACCTGCTACAGTGAGGAACTGCTATCCAGACTGAACAAGGAACACCTGGATGGATCCTTTGGTTGTATTAACATGTAGAGGGGAAGGCGAGGTGGCATCAGGGGTTCATTGTCCAGTGTCGTCCATCAGCAAGACAAGCTGAAATCCCAGACGGTGTGTAGTAGCCTCGGGCTCCAGGATCACAGATGGGCAAAACAAAACCCCCAGGCTGCTCACAGTAAACAGGTCCCAGATCTATAGGACTGTGGGGGATTCTCTTGGAAAACACATCCACCACCCACCCAGCAATATTAGCCAGGACTGCCAGACTTTCATTAGCAACAAAGATTCTTTCAATCATTCACTTTCTGAAGTACATACATCTTTAAAAATGTATATTTTCAAATGCTCTTTTGTGAAAGAACGTAAAAAAATCACTAAAATATTTACAAAAATAGATCAGTTTCTGTGTTTTAAGTTTCTCTTATTTTTTTTCTTTATTTTCAAAGAAGTGTTCTGAGTAACTACAAATATTCTAATGCAAAATGTCCTCAAAGCAAGACGAACTCTTCTGTGCTAAATCTTTTCAATCTTTTCTTTTCTTCTTCTGAGAAAAGGTCATCTTCATTGGTTGGAGTAGAGGTAAAATCATAGTCTCTGGCATGACCCTTGACAAAAGTAAATAAAGGATATTTCTCTCTGGAGGAGGCTTTCAGTACCTGCAAAAAACACAGAGAACACACAAAATCAGACTTCATGGTGGCAAATCTCCTTGGAGCAGCCTCTCCCTTGGTACCACCTGCACGTACATTTCCCTGCTTACCAAAACCTCTGTGCCTGAGCCGGTTGAGTTCATTCCTTCCTCCTTTCCTAACTCAAGGCCACCCCCAGAGCTGCCCAAGGCCAAGGAGTCTTTCTTTCCAGGCTCAGATTTGAGCAGAAGCTGGGCTGACTCTATAAGCCCAGTTCTCAGTGGCCACATGTCTGCCTATGAGGGGGCACAGCCATTCCCTCTCCTTGGGTACCATGCTTGGGCCCTGGGGGCACTTTAATAAAGGGCACAGGACTATGAGGAGTCAGAAGAGCCAGGTCAATGTGTCCTTGGGGACAAGCTATTTTCAGATTCATCCCTCAGAGGAGAAAAACACACCTCAACTGCCTCCACCTGAGAATCATCTATCCTTAGAGCTGGAAGGGGAGGCACCTCACTCAACCCAAAAATGATCCAGGATCTTCCCTACATTCTCCCTGGCAAGCAGTCCTCTAGCCTTTGTTTAAAGACCTAAAATGAAGAGGGAGCCCTTTGTTTTCTCTTCAATTGGGAGCTTTTCATCAAATTACTCCTCCTGGTTCAGTCTTCTGGTGCCAGACAGAACCAGTCCTTCCTATGTCAGCCTTCGAATACTTAGGGAATGCTATTAGGGTCTCCCTCAGAAGGTCACTGGAAGGAAATCACTTTATAAATGAATGGTTTCTCTCCTTTGATAGCATTTCTTCTTCAAAGCCTGTGATAATCAAGTCAATTATAATTGAGAGGAGTCATGTTCATTGTGGCTAACAGTCAAGTGGAGTCATCCTAGACAGCCGCCTTCTATTGAAGCATGTGTCATTTGGACTGCAGATTTGAACTTCCCCGTATTCACAACTAAAGTAGCCTACCCACCTTGGAAATAGTCATTAACTGATTCAGCAGCTACTTCTAAGTTAAACCAAATTCCATTAAAAAAAAAATCAATCAACTTTCATGAGTACATGAGATAAGATTTGAATTAAGACTAACCTTCAAAGCCCAATTAACAATAAACACACTCTCTCCTCAAAGAAAGGTTCTGCATGGGTTCTCTATACAGGAGAAAAGAATATTCAACGCAAAAGAACTGTATAATGTGGCTGGGATCACTTCAATTGTAATTTGTTTAAAAAAAAAAAACAGTTCAACAGATAAAATGAAATCCCCTAAAATGACAACATGCAATGTATTGGATCCTCAACAATGTTTTAAAATTTTGTTTACTACTCCTTTTAAAGTTTAACTATGCATATGTATACTGCAACATACATATGTAACCTATAATTTGAAAAAAAACTAAACTTTGATGAGATCAATGAAATGCTAAGCTACCTAGATAGAAAGACCTATTTAGAAAACCATCAAGTGTTGTAAAATCAAACTTGAAATAAAAATCAGAATCTACAGTTTTCATAATACCTTTCTATTTTAGACTTTAATCGATATAATTACATCCTACCAAAAGAAAGAGGGAAGGGGGGGGAGTGAATAATCAGAGAGAAAGACCAAAAATGTGCAAAAGTTTGAAAAATAAGAGACTGGGGACAGAGGATGAAAGTCTTCATATCCAATCAGGGATTTTTCCCCTCCTGGTCCCTGATTCCAAGGCAATGCCTGGGATTCTGCCCAAAGTTATTGCCATTTTATGAACATTTGATGGCATTGATAAAAATCCAGTATCTAATGGGCAGGTATCCACATCATTTGTTCAGAAGCAGTTCAGGGAAAGCCAATAATAATCATGGCTTATGGGCCTTTTTTCAAGTTCAAGAAAAGTCTTTGGTTCCTGAGTCTTAATTTTTGAGACCAGGAGGCTTGGAGATGCCACACCCTGGGCAGAGTTTAGAAAGAGTTCTTTCCACCTAGTGCCCCTTGAAAAATTAAATTCGTTGCCCCATCCACCAAAAAAAAATATGGAAGGTAGAGGGACAGGACTTCATACTAGATAGAAAGGTAACCTCAGAGTCCCTGACACTGACTATGAACATGGACCCTTCACCTCTTAGCACCTTCCAGAATTCTCTTGGTCAGTCAGACACAGTTAGGGTACAGATACAGATAGATGGAAGGAATTCCCACTCTGCTCCAAAAATCCAGTAAGAGAACATGGTGCTTATCCAGTATGCTCCCTTGAATGCAGAGATCTGTTCCCCAAAAGCAGTCTTAGTTTTATAAATCAAATTGCATTTCCCTTTTGACCAACATCAGAATTTCCAAAAAGCTTCAATTCATTTTGGATTGATCTTCAATTGTCAAAGGATTCTAGTGTTCTTAGCTTTATGCTCCTTCATCTCCGTCAAACTTGGACACATGCTAACAGAACTTGCTATTACTGGAAATCTTTTTTTGTACTGCAAATAACCACCTTAGAATTCATCTATTTAACTTTTTCCTGTGCAATTTCTTAAAGAAGACAATACAGTACAAAGAGGACATAGGATTAGAGGTCAAAGGGCCTGGCTTCTGGGTCCACTTCCCCTCTACATGGCTTAAGGACAAATCTCTCCTAATTTCTCTGTGCCTCATTTTCCTCAATTAAATAATAAAGCCTGCTCTAATAGAATCGAGATTCTAGAGAGATAGTTAAAAAAAATCATATGTGATAGCCCATTATGGCCCTGTAGTATGAGGATGGCCTGTAAAGAACAAATGGATAGCATTCTAAGTTGGATAAATACAAACAACCCCACTACTGAAACAACAGTGTCTATCTGTACAAAGTGGCTCGCTTGGGGTGGGGACTGAGAGGAGGCAATAGGGAGACATGTGAAGGTGGGGGAGTTGGCCCTGCCTGCCCCTCCTGGGCACATCCTGCCTGACTCCACAGTACCAGTGCCCCCTCACCCAGATTAATTTCCCCCCATGGGGAGGGTGATTTGGCCTTGCCACTCCATCAAAGGGTTTGCTCAACATCTATGACAAGCTTCTGCAAGTCATACCCAATGATTCCAGCTTGCTCTACAAACTCCTCGCAATGATTGGCTAATGAAGGCTCCACAGGTCAGTTTTCTTCTCTAATATGATCCACAGACAACACCCCATCCAATACTCCATAGGGAAGATGTTCAGGGCCAGCCCCAGGGCTGGTTGGTGAGCAAATTAGACCTGACCTCTGAAGAGAACCAAGGCAGAACCAACTTTCCAAAGGGCCTCTGCAGCCTGGATTCCCAGCTTTTGTAAAAGTCGCCTCTGGGTGGAGACCCCAACTGAAAAGGAGCTTGGATAGGAGTCCAAAGTATCTGAATGAAACTGTCTCAATATGACTATGAATCCTATGAAGACTCTAGCTCCAAGAGCCTACAAGACTCTTCCCTGTCTCAGGATATCCGGATAGAAAGAGCTATTTAGAAAACCATCAAGTGTTGTAAAATCAAAATTGAAATAAAAATCAGAATATACAATTTTCATAATACCTTTCGATTTTAGACTTTAATCTAATCTATATAATTAGATCCTACCAAAAGAAAGAGGAAAGGGGGGGGGAAGTGAATAATTAGAGAGAAAAACCAGAAATGTACAAAAGTTTGAAAAATAAGAGACTGGGGACAGAGGATGAAAGTCCTCAAGTCTAATCATGGTGGCAAATCTCCTTGGAGCAGTCTCTTCCTTGGTACCACCTAAATCTCCCTTCTCTGGTTACCCACTTGGCCTCTGAATTCAAATGTAGATTGAAGCTCTGGGGGCAAGGCTGGCACTCGTGGCAGACACTCCCTTTCTCAAGCACTGGCCTCTCCTCAACCCTGTGAACCAACCAGACAAGACAAGCAGGAACCCTCCAGGTTTACCAGTTGATGAAGTTGACCTGTGGAAATCCTAGTTTAAAAGCATAGTGGGGTTCAGTGGATAGAGATGACTTAGTTTCAGAAGACTCCCATGAGCTTGGCCTGTTTCCTCACTTGAGGGGCAAATAGCTTGAGTAGACAGAGCTCCAGACTTCGAGACAGGGAACCATGCAGACATGGATTCAAATCCTGTCTCAAACTCCGAGCAGTTGTACACACCAATCCTGGGTAAATAATACTCCTCCATCCCAGTACTGTCATGATCAAACTAGATAGATGCACACAAAACTATATGTTGACTTTAAGGACCTCTATAAATATTAACCATCTGCAGCAGATTACAGGGAAGACATTTAACTTCTTGAGGCCTCAGGTCCCTCATCTGTAAAATGACAAGATTTGATAAGATGGCATCTTAAGGCCTTTCCAGATCAAAATCTATGAAAAATATTAATTGAAACCCAAAATAAGTGAAACTCAGATCAAGAGTCTCTATCGCAATCATGGAATGGTAAGGGATGACGATCTTCTGATTAAACATGATGTGCTCATTTTGCTACAAACCACTGGCAGCTCAGAGGTATTTTTCAGATCAAATATCAATAATTTCAGCACTCTGGAAATAGGATTTAAGCTTTTCACTTCTTTACTCTCTAGTTCTTTACTCCTAAAACTATCTTCATAATAATAGACTGTTTCAATAACAAACTTTAATGCTTTGTTTCTTAAATTTGTTATCAAATGATCCATTTTTGTCACACTGTCTTCATAAGATATCTTTGAACAACAGGACTGGCAAGTAAAATCTAAAGACCTCAAGATGAGGACTTGGGACCCCAGAAGTAAAATCCTCCATCCAGAGTCATACAGCTAGTTCACAGCTCACAGAACCACTCGGTTTTGTTCTGTCATCTCCAGACCACTGCACTGGCCTTTCCCCAATACCAGGCTTGCATCCACCCGAACCATATCCAGAGTGAAACCATCACACCAGACCCCGGTCACCTCAAAGCCATGTTGTTATTACCACCCACTTACCCTTTGGCCCCTGGCAATGTGGCTTTTTGCCTCAATCATTCTCCTGATATTCTTCTAGTCATCAAACTCTTAAATCACTGAAATCAATATGCTTTTCAGTCCTCACTCACAAGATTACATATAGGATTTTAGAGTTGGACAAGACCTTATAGAACAGCTAATCCTAAGAAAAGAAAATGGAAGACCATAAAGATGTCATTCTTTTTCAGAATTTTCTCAAAATTTCAAATAAAGCTAGGCAAAGGAGCCCCCCCACCAAGAGCCGAAATAATGCCTTCAGATGAGCAGACCCTTGGACATATCCTTAGAAAATGGGTTTGTGGCACAGGGCAGACAAAGGAAGGAAGTTATGTGAAGACAAGGGAGATGGGTCTAGCTCTGAAAGCCACAGTCAGAACCATCACTCAGGAGCCACAGCATCTCTGGGCAGGCTGAGTTATCCAAAGGAAGGTAAGAGAATAGAGAAAAGTCTGGGAAAAGGCTCTGGGCAACATGGCTGAGGAAGTTAACATTCTAGCCTTTAGCCTAGACAAGAGGACACTAGAGAACTCTATCTGTAGGAGTCTAGGGGGGTCATGTGTGCAGGGGGTCCCAGGAAACCCACCTGGCCTCCATATACAGATCTCTGTGGAATCAGAGTCTCGACAATGGCAGAGTCCAGAGGAGATCAAAATTGTTTTAAGTATTCAAATGGAGGCTGAGCCACCATATAGTCAGAATGCTTTTAATTCTTATATTGCATAAGAGATTACACTAAATGATCCAAGTTCCTTTTCAACTCTTAAGATCCATTGATTCAAAAATAAATCTTAGGACTCCAGAAACATAGTTCACATGTAACATTATTTAAACCCTGATCCATTCTATCACCAGGTGATTCTTCTCAAACTTTTGGTTTTTTATTTTTGATTATCTAATCTCAAATTAATGTACAAATTAGTAAATAATTATACATGCAAAGTAAAATTATTCTGTATTGTAAATTATGAATGCTAGTCTGGTAAAAATGTAAATTCTCATCAGTTAGCCCATGCCATTTGTTAAACATTTAATTTCTAGACTATGGGGTATGTACCTGGTCATTAACCTTAAGGACCTTATTATATAATGAAAGGCAAAGGACAAAAAAGGGAGAACTACTTAAGAGGCAGGAAATACTATCTTTGGGGTTGTGCTGCCCATGTGAAAACCCCTCCTGATGAGCTCCCTTTCCTGCTCTCAGCAACAAAATTCCTGTACATACGGAGTAGAGATTTGCTGAGATGGAACAAGAACAGGAAGGAGACAAGGAGCTGGGAGTGAAGACGGAAGGAGGCCAAGACAAAGGGAGGTGGCAGGAGAAGCATCCAATGTCACATGGAGCTTTGCTTTTTTGCATCCACGTCAAATCGACCCCATAAAACGTTCTCTTGGTTCGTCGTCTTTGTATCCTCTGGCACAAAGCAGGGAAAGGTCACCGAGTTGAGGAAGGGTACAGTTGTGAGGAGAGAGCTTCTAATCCAAACAGCAAAGTTCTCACTCCACTTTCCAAGGCAGAGAAATAACAAGGAAGGCCCTGGAGCCACAGGGTAGGGAGTCAACACCCTGGAAGAGACTCTGATATTCAGTTGAGGCTTTCTCCAGAGGAGAGTCGATTCCAGCCCATCCTGCACAACCCCTGACCAAAGGCCAGACTCCTGGGGGTCAGCCTTTAGACCCCCAATATTACATGGGTGCTGCTATAAGCTCTGGGCTGTCCTGGGGCATCCCACACTCTTGTTTCCATCATCATCATACAGCTGCTACTTCATCATCAGTCATACACTACATCCTAGAAATGACCCCTGAACAACTGTTGGGTGCCTTTTGGGGAATCCACAATTTTAATTTCTTGAAGATTATAGTATTACATGATTTACAGTATCACTGGAAAAAGACAGGTATTAAAAAGATGGATTTTGCCTATATCAGATTACTTGCTGTCTTGGGAAGGGAAAAAAGAAGAGGAGGGAGAAATTTCTACAAAAATGAATGTGTAAACTATCTCTAACATGCAATTGGGAAAAAAATTAAAAATAAATTTTAAAAATATGGGTTTCATTTTAAGGATAAATTTCATAATGTTGGGGGGAGAGGAGAGGAGAAGGAAAACAAACCAGAATTCACTATTTCTTCTCCAAAACACTTCAATCTTCTCAAATTTCCTCTTACAGCTGAAGACATTATCATCTCAATCGAACCAACTCAGCATTCTATTCAACTGATCACCTCTTGCTCTCCCCTTATAATCAAATAAATAGCAAATTTTATCATTTCTACCCTTACGAGCTCTTATACAATCCTATTTTCTCTACTCTCCACTCAGACACCTCCATTGTTCAGGGCCACATCTCCCCACATCTCTCCTCCAAAAAGAGGAGGGGTTGCCAAAGTGAGGACATCAGCTTCCTCCCTGCCCACCCCACTCACCCAAGAAGCTCCTGAGTAGGTCCCAGACCAAACCCACAGTCCCCTGGCTGGCAACCTCAATCCTCAGGAGCTTGGCTTGTCCCTGGCATTCAAGTCTTCCTCCACTCCCATGTCTGCCGTGGCCTTGGCTACCCTGCCTCCCTTCCTCGCCTCCACTATCTAGTCTCCTGACTTCCTTCGGGATCCATGTCAAACACCACCTTCATGGAAGCCTTTCCTCCCCTGCTGCTAGCACCTTCTGAGGCTTCCTTCCATCTACTCCGTGGGACCTGGTATGGGCCTCCATGGGGTCTCTGTGGTCTCCCTCATTAGAGGGTGAGCTCTTTGAGGGCAGGGGTTGTCTATACCTTTTCCTCCATCTCCTGCCCTTATCTCAGGCTGGCTACACAGTAAATAGCTATGGAAAGCCTTGGAGCATTTCTCAGGTGCTCACCATCCACCTACAGCAGTCACCTGAGAGAGAAGTACTCACAGACCAACTCAGAGAGCTGGCCAAGAAGGGGACAAAGGGAAGCTTCTGACCTGTACAGTTCTATAAGTCCCTGAGACTGGGAAGGGTGCTGACAAAGCCAGGAAGGTACCTAGGACAGGGAGGGACCCAAAGCAATACCATCACACTGGAAACACCTGTAGGAGCCACTGGGTCAGCCCTACCTCCTAAGAACTCCCTCTGGGGAACTCCAAAGAAACCCAATGAGAGAGCCTTCCAGAGGAGCCCTGCACTTAGGGAAGCCCCCATTGTTTCTTCCATACATCAAGCTAAAGTCTTCTTTTCTGACACATCCCACCCACCCAGTTCTGCCCTCAGGGCCAGTGGACTGTTCTCATGCTCCCCAAATCACCTCCTTTCCCCTAATCATCAAGCCCAATTCCTTCAACTTGCTCCTCTCCAAGGACAGTGGAGCCTCCTCCAGATGCTCTCCACCTTGTCAATCCAGAAGTCAGAACTGAGCACAAGAACCCAGAGCCCTGGGCCTTGAGTCAGGAAGATGGAATTCAAATCTGGCTGTGTGATCCTGGAAAAGTCATTTCTCCTCTACCCGCCTCCACTTTCTCAACTGTCAAAGGGGAATAATATGTAGTACCTGCCCATCAGCGTTGTCATGAGGATTAAATGAGATGTTTGTAGCATGCTCAGTTGAGCCTGACCCAGTGGGACCCCAGAACTTTTGTCTGTGGAGTATTCTTGGCGAAGATATTCAAGAGTTCTCCATTTCCTGCACCCCCATTTTACAGATGAGGATCTGAGATCAACACGAGTGAAGGAGCAAGTTAGTGACTGAGACCAGATCTGAATTCTGATCCTCCTGACTCCAAGTCAAGGGCTCCCCCTAAGCTCTCTATAAATGCTTCTTTTCTCACAGACACACACCCCCTGATCCTCATTAAATGTCACTGTATAAGATTCAGTTCACCTTTCCACTCTGGTTAATGTTGGTTCTCTGGGCCCTTCCTCTGTCAGAAACCTCTGGGACAACTCCTTGCTATTTTTCTTATCTTTGAGTCACCCCACTCAGAATTGGGTGACCCATGAGAAGCAAATAACTACCCCTTTACTCAAATCATGATTAAATATAACAAAGTTCATGACCGAGAACAGTCCTGAAGGTTCAGGTCAGACGCCCCAAGCTGGCATCAAACCATGAAATGTCTGTCACTCAGTGGAGTCAGCCTTTCCATCGAGCTTGAATCCACCTGAACACCCACACCTTCCATTTCCCACAAATGGCACCGACACTCTCCCAGAGTCCTCTAACTAGCAGCCAGGGACCCTGTCAAAAAAAGAGGGCTTGCTATGCATGATGACTTCTCAAGGGCACCACGCTGAGTTGATGATCTCACAGGGGATCCTTCAGGTGGTCACTGACCAGCCCAAGGTAATAGGGTCCAGATTCATTGGCTACAGCTTGCAAGCACGATTCTCCTTCCTCTTTGAAAGAGCAGGACAGGGGCGGCTAGGTGGCGTAGTGGATAAAGCACTGGCCCTGGAGTCAGGAGTACCTGGGTTCAAATCCAGTCTCAGACACTTAATCATTACCTAGCTGTGTGGCCTTGGGCAAGCCACTTAACCCCATTTGCCTTGCAAAAACCTAAAAAAAAAAAGAGAGAGAGAGAGAGAGAGAGAGGATGGCTGACCTTGGTCTTGTGCCTCCTCCCCTTCTTTCACAATCCCAAGGATAAGGCTATAAGTTTGGGCTGGCTAGGTTTTCTGTGTTCTCATTCATGTTAAGATTCAACTATTTGCTAACCACTTTGTTTGGCTGCCTTTAATAGTACAAGGATCCTTCTCAGAGAAAACAGAGTGAAATGGGGGGAATTCTATCTTCTCAAATACCAAAAGCTCTTACACCCAGAGGAGTGGCACTATCTGCTCCAGGAATGGCCTGTCTCTGTAAGTGCTGAGTTTCAACAATGGGGGCCTACATGAACAAACGCAACGACCACTCATCAGAGACTTGAGTGTAAAAGACCCCTGCCTAAAAGAGTCTAGCTCACGTGATCTCTGGGGTACTTTTCAACTCTAAGATCCTATGACCCTATGAACCACTTGAATCACAAAATTTCAGTTTTACAGGGTCAGGTTATTAACTGACAATGCATTTTTAGTGTCATTACCAAAATAATTCATTTTAATTTAACAATAATATTACTTAGAGGTAACTAGGTCCTGGAGTCAGGAGGACCTGAGTTCAAATCTGCCCTCAGAGTCTTAATACTTACCCATATGACCTTAGGCAATACTTGTGATTACCTTGCCAAAAACAAAAACCAAAGAGGCCCAAAATATATTATTACTTAGTAGAAGTTAGCTGATCATAGAAGAACAACAATTGCCTTCAATAAATGCCTTAATTTGTTTTCTGCCTATCTTAAATTTGCCTACAAAGAAGCATTAGCCCAAAGACAGTAAAAATAAGGCATTTTTGATTGGTATGATGCCAAGGAAGTAATTTAAAAGGTTCATTCCATTTAACCCAGAGATCACAAATAAAACATATACCTCAAGGAGAGGAATAATAAAAAGAAAAGCAGTCATATATACCAAATACTTATTACTGAATTTTTTAAATAGCAAAACTAGAAATAAAAAGATGCTCATTAATGGGAGAATGGCTAAGGAAAGTGTGATATGTGAATGAAATGAAATGTTGTTAGACATTTAAGAACTATAGCTAAATGAAAAAACCATTTATTAAGTCTTTACTACATGCAAAGCCCAGTAACAGAAATGCAGAGAAACACGGGAAGACTTGTTTGAACTGACACTGAATAAAGAGAATCACAAAATGAAAGACACAATGCCTAAAATGTAAATGGTAAGAACAACAATACCATGAAATTAGAATAACTGAGTTTGATCCCTAAAAAGATATATGAGAATGTGTCACTCTCACTCCTTTGCAGAGGGGGGAGGATGGGGAACAGTGTACAAAATGTCAAGCTTGACTGATATGCTATTTGGGCAGAAGCATTTTTAAAATTATTTTTTGGTAAGGGATGGCTCTTCTAAAAAGGGATAATTCAGAAATCAAGCAAAAAAAATGTAAAAGCAAAAAGTAAAACTAATTTTTAAAAAGTGATGTAATCCCAAGGCGAGGTGGAATGAGGGAATCTTTGCCCTCATCAGAGGTGGCTAGTAGAGGAAACAGCATATATACTCAATGGGGTATAGACATCTGTAGTAAGAAGGAGAGAAGGGGCACAGAGGGAAGGGGGGTGATGTGAGTGATGGAGGAGAGGATGGACCATGTGGGGAGAGTGGTCAAATATAACACATTTTCTTTTTTACTTCTTGCAAGGGGCTGGGATTGGATGGCCTGTCCGGGACCATAGGGCCGGGTGGATGCTGGGTAAGGGGTGGTATGTGGGTTCAGGGCCTCTTGGCCCCAGGGCTGGGGATCTGTCTGCTGCGCCACTCAGCTACCCTACAGCAGAGTCAGAGTGAAAGGAGAGAGAAAATATAGTTCATGGTAGTAGAGAAGTATGAATGGAGTTGCAATCAGCAATGGCAACAGTGGAAAAATATGGAAGTAACTTTTGTGATGGACTTATCCTAAAGAATGTGATTCACCCACGACAGAGTTTGTTGGTGTTGGAACAAAGACTGAAGCACATGTTTTATTATTATTATTTTCTGGGGGGAGCTGCAGGGCAAATGGGACTGGGTAGCCTGCCTGGGGCTGCACAGCTGGGTGATTGTTGGGTGTCTGAGGTCGGATTTGGACCTGGGTGCTCCTGACTCAGTAATCTGTCTGCCACCCAGCCGCCCCTACTATTATAATTACTATTTTATTTTATTTTGGATCTTTTTTTTTTGTTTTTTGTAGGGCAATGGGATTGGGGTGGCTTACATGGGGTCACACAACTGGGTGATTGTTGGGTATCTGGGGACAGATTTGGACTTGGGTACTCCTGGTTCCAGGGCTGGTGCTCTGTTCACTGCACCACCTGACCATACCTACAATTATTATTTTTTTGTTTTAATTTTAATTTTTTTCTCTTCCCTTTATCACTTATGTGGGTCTATATTTTCTTGGGGGGAGGGGGCATTACGTTTACTCTTAAACAAGAATATTTTAGTAATGTATAAAAAAACATTATTTGTACAAAATAAGAATAAATTAATTAAAGAAAAAAATAAAAAGTGATATAATCCAAAGCTTTCCCCTCTAGAAAGACCATAACTGCTGGCTTATTAAAGCCTCTTAGGCTATGGGCTTTATAGCATGATCTCTGAGTAAAAAAGGAGAGAACCAGAGTACACAGTTAATTCTCACATCGAGTTTCTTTTTTCTACCCAAGAAATTAAATAAAAGTCTGTTGTATGGTCTTGAAAACATCCACTATGCGTTTTGCTATATGTCACAGAATAACAGATAGGGTCATTGAACCCAACCCATCACTTTACAGATTAGGACATGGTAGCTGAGAGAACAGGAGGGATGTATGAGGGGCTTTCCCAGGAAAGACTCTTAGCCACCACACACAGAGCACTCTGCCAGTCTACCCCAGTTAAGGAGTGTTTCATAGATTTCAAAACTTTCGTACAAATATCATTTCATTTGATCCATAAAATTTCCTATGTGGTAGAGACAACAGAGATCATTAACCCCTTTTTAAAGGTGAACAAACTGAAGATAAGGCCTAGTAAGGGACAGGAGGACTCACACTCTTTGACCCAGGCCTTCTGAATCCAAGTCCAGGGCTCTTTTCATTTTGTGGTACATTTCTCAAGTGAGGTAGGGAGTTAAAGGAAAAAACACCTCTCTCTCTCTCTCTCTCTCTCTCTCTCTGTGTGTGTGTGTGTGTGTGTGTGTGTAGATCTATATATAGATATATATCTATATCTATCTATATCTATCCATCTGTATATATATATACATATATATATATATATATATATATAACTATATATAATATGTGTATGTTTGTCTTCTGAAAAAAAGCCAAGCCACACAGCACACAGGGTTGTTGTGACTTCACCCGCTTGCTTTCCGTGCCAAGGGCTGCAAAGATCCCTGTAAGATACTGAAAGCTGGAGTCTGTCCTGTGAAAGGCATCCTTTCCAGTGGCCCTCTATAGATACTGGCATCTTCACTGGCAGCAGAGAGGTGCCGCACTACCCAGAGCCCAGGGCCCGGAGTCCAGAAGGCTTGAGCTTCAATCCAGCCTCTGACACACATTAGTCATGGGACCCTGGACAAGTCCTTCCACTCTGCCTTATTTTCCTCATCTGTAGAGAGTAATAATAATGGCTCCTACCTCCTAGGGTTGTGGGGGGATAAAGTAGAAAATATTTGAAAAGCAATTTGAGAACATGAAGCACTATAGAAATGCTAACTTTGCAGCCCTGTTTGTAGTGGCAAAGAATTGGAAATTAAGTGAACGTCCTTCAATTGGAGAATGGCTTAACAAACTGTGGTATATGCATGTCATGGAACACTATTGTTCTATTAGAAACCAGGAGGGATGGGAATTCAGGGAAGCCTGGAAGTATTTGCATGAACTGATGCTGAGTGAGATGAGCAGAACCAGAAGAACATTGTACACCCTGATGGTAGCATGGGGGTGATGATCAACCTTGATGGACTTGCTCATTCCATCAGTGCAACCATCAGGAAAAATTAGGGGCTGTCTGCGATGGAGAATACCATCTGTATCCAGAGAAAGAACTGTGGAGTTTGAACAAAGACCAAGGACTATTACCTTTAATTTAGGGGGAAAAAAACTGATATCTTATTGTCTGATCTTGCTATCTCTTTTACTTTATTTTTCTTCCTTAAGGATATGATTTCTCTCTCATCACATTCAATTTGGATCAAGGCATACCATGAAAACAATGTAAAGATTGGCAAATTGCCTTCTGTGGGGGATGGGGAGAGGGAAGTAAGATTGGGGGGAAAATTGTAAAACTCAAAATAAATAAAACCTTTATAATTCAAAAAAAGAAAGAAAGAAAGTTAGCTCTGTTATCATCATTACCCTTATATAAGTGTTTCTGACTTAGCACTTGCTTTACAAGTTTATCAAGACCAAAAAGGCCCCATTCCATTGACTAATAGTTTTCAGTAGAGGCTCTATCTACTACTGTCAAATAGTAGACACCAGAACCAGGAAATTAGACATTTCAGTGTTCAATGCCTGCCATGTTCAAAAAAGAGAGACTGAAAAGGAAGACAACTGAAAAATGAAGCAGAAGAAAAAGTTCTCACATAGCTCATTTTCTCTTCTCCTCATTCATTTTTCTGTCATGATCCAGTTAAATTTCTTCTTTTACATGGCAGATCATGTAAACTAAACATAGCTTACAGGAAACTTTTGATTTAACTTTAATCATTTGATTTTTTTCATTGTTGAAAAATGGTGTTGCATCCTTGGAGTCATTTTGTCAGATTAAAAATTAATCAGCAATAAAAATTAGCCATAAGCTCCTGATCACTGTATCTAGCTCGAGTTTAGGAACATCATTGTGTTTTTTTTTTTCAAAAAGCCGGGCCCAGAACCTAGCTTAGAATGACAAGGGAGCCCACGGTTCTCCAGCCCTGGCCTGCTGAGCTAATCTCTGGATGTTCGGTCGCAGAAGCATTATCTATGGCCATTACAGTGTAGGAAATTTGCAGCAAGACTTAGAAAAAAACAGAAGAATGGACAAGTTTAAAGAGAACGAGAAGAAGTTAGGTAAACCTATTTCAAATATCCTTCAAATGAAATAAACAGATTGGATTCGGGAAGTTTACTGGAAGGTAACAATACTACTTAGTTCTGCAGAATCCAAAAATACCATTTTCTCTTTTAAAAATCAAAGAAGCACTTAGACTAACAAGAAATAATGCACAATTTTGGTTTGATCAAATCCTTCATTAATTTTTTCTTCTCCCCCTAAGGGATTGCCCTTTTAAAATCCTCTTCAAATAGAACATAATCTAATTGCTTGGAGAAGGTGGCAGCAGCAGGCAGGAGTACTCTTATTCAACAGTGCCACCTAGTGGTCCTGGTGCCAGCTGGTCACCCCAGGTGGCGGGACTGCTCCATTTGCTATTTCCAATTCACCAATTCAATCATATCGTTAATACATGTGTGTGCCCATGTTTGTGCATGTATTTGCATGCACACGTGTGCGTGTGTGTGTGTGTGTGTGTGTGTGTGGAGAGAGAGAGAGAGAGAGAGAGAGAGAGAGAGAGAGAGAAAGAGAGTTCAATAAGATAAAATTTCTCAAGTGCAGAGGTGGTCATCTTTTAATAAGTGACCCTTAAAAAGAACCCCATTTGCTGCTGTTGCGGCAGCATTTAGAACATGATTGCCCACATACCAAACAAAGGTTCATCGTTACCTTTGTGATTTCTTCCGAAGCTCGCTCAAAGTCTTGGGTGTTTCTACAGTAAAATCCTACTGTACAACTAGGATCCATTTTTCTGAATGACATCTTTTTGGGGGAAGGACAATGAAATGACTGCAATGAAAAAAAAAACCTTTAGGAGATTAAAGCAATCACGATTTTCTTTTTAGGGGCTCTGCATTATGGGAACCAGGATTTGGGATGGTTAACATGCCTGTGCTTCCCACTTCCCAGACTTAAATTCAAGAACACAAACATTTCTGTCCTGTCCTCTGCAAAGCACAGAACTACAGCACTGACATTGTCTGAATATTCATTCCTCACAAATCTGCTTCATTCATTATTAATTATTAGTGCCATTTTGGAGATAAGGCAAATGGATCCCCCCTCAAAAAAGTTTGCAGTCCTAAGCCTTTCCCTATTGCTACTGCTCAGCACCCTACTCCAGCTCTCGCCCCATTGCCTAGAAAACCCTTCTCCTCTCCCCTCCTTCCTCTCCCTTCTTTTTCCTCTCCCTCCTCCCCTTCTTCCTCTTCCTTCCCCTTCTCCTCTCCATCTTCTTCCTCCTTTCAATCCTCCCCCCTTCTTCCCTCTTTTCCTCATCTTCTTTCTCCCCAGATTCTTCCTCCACTTCCCATCAAGGAGAGCCTTGCTCACAGAACAAATCTAGGACAGGACAACCCAGAAGTCCTAGTGCAGTTTTCAGCATCAATAGTTGAAGGCTGCACTAAAATTTAGGGTATGCCCTGTATTGAAATCACAACCAAGTTAGTTGATGAGAGGTACAAACAAGATCCAATCACGATCCAAAGCCAGAAGATTGTAAAAGCCTTCACATCAAGCATAAAGGCAGACATAAAACAAAACCTCTTGACAGCACCTAATTTATTAATGGCTTTATTTAATGAGTCCACATGATATTCCTGGTCCTCAGGAAACCGACTCCTTTCCCTCAACCCCCAGTTCTCACACAAGGAAGGCCAAGCTCTTCCCCAGAGCTTACAAGCAGCTGAGAAAGTCCAGACCCTCTAAGAGAACCGCATCCCTTCAGGCTGCATCTCTTCTCTGCCCAGGCCCCAAGGGACGGGAGTCCATGGGAGACGGTTTTGGTGGGCAGTGGGCAATGGCATAGACTCTGCTTCTGCCCTGGACTGGGGCTGTGTAGGAGATCCTCTTTTAGGGGGTGCCGCAGCTTGGCAAGGGGACAACATTTGCTGCCTCAATTTCCTGAGTGTCAGACCCAAAAATCTGAATTTGGTTCTGACTCCATCAGTCTTCACTACACAGTCTTCTGTTCTGACTCTCTGAAATCATTCTGAACACTAAATGTTAAAGTATAGATAACGTTTCCTAAAAAAACCAAGTTCATTTCCCTTAACCGAGTCCAGAATGAACCTGGGCTGGATCTAAAGGCATAACTTCAAGGGGCAACAAGACCTCACCCACTTGGTGGGGACTGCTTAATATTAAAATGTTTGAATGCCTGGTTCTTGGCCAGCCCATAATAGAGGACTCTCTGGCCTACACTAGCTGGGGGGGGGGGGGGGGGGGCTCCTAAGGAGGGTCCTGAGCTCCACTACCTTTCTCAGTCTAACACTTATCACAAACACAAAGCGCTTCTTTGGGTTAAACTCCATCTGTTGTTTGTTAAGACTTTGGTCACATGCCTCACCAAAAGATGGCAACAGAGACCCATGCCAGCAGGAAGTTGCGTCAAGATGGCCTCTGGGCTGTTCAACCTGAGTCTGCTCTCCTGGAAGCCGAGAGGCTTCTCCAGAGGCCCAGGAAAGACTGGGGGGGTGGGGGGCTCCTCAGGGGAAGTGCTCTCACAGGTCCCATCATTCTTACTGTGAAAACTGCTAAAAGCCCAAGTCGAAAAGGTGAGTAGAATTCCCTTAAGAGCTCCACTCCACACTTCCACATTTACTTCCTGGCACCACCAACCTTTCGAAAGAAAATACCCAGCAGGGCAGCTAGGTAGCACAGCGGATAAAGCACCGGCCCTGGAGTCAGGAGTACCTGGGTTCAAATCCGGTCTCAGACACTTAATAATGACCTAGCTGTGTGGCCTTGGGCAAGCCACTTAACCCCATTTACCTTACAAAAAAAACTTTAAAAAATACCCAGCTTGGCATCAGTCTTTCTCACACCAAATCTGCCATGGACATCACCACCTGTACTACTCGCTGGAGGGCCAGTCCTCGGGCCTTTCCCTTGAATCATCTTTCCTGTCTACAGATTCCTGAAGAAGCCACCATTCATGGGGGGAGGCCAAGAAGACACGGGTCCAAGACCCTGGGCAATTACTGAACTTCCTGCTGCCTCCAAGAAAGTCCCTCTGAGTCTGATCTGCCAAGAAGGGGCCACCCCTCCCGAAGTGCCTCATGCCAAAGACATTGCCGGCCTTGACCCTCACTCTCTGCCAGGCAGGCAACGAGGCCTGACTTGCAACAGTCAACTGTCCTCAATGGTGTCTGACCACAAGGCAGCAATGAGAGGAGGGGGAGATGTCCAGTGTAAGGGACTCAGTGCAGAACCAGTTGGCAATGCCTGGTGCTCACCCTGTCTTAGCAAAGGGAGGTCTTCCTGGACAGTGGACCCCAGAGCAATGCCAGTGGAAGAAGGGAGGGAGGGAGGAGGGAGGAAGGGGTAAAAATGCCTGCCGGCTCTCCCTATTTCAGACTCCCCCTTTCACATCATCCACCTTGCAGACAACAGATCCATGGCCTGGCTTCTGATGCCCTGCCTTGGTCCAGGTTGCTGCTCATCCCTGGAATATTCAAGCAGATTCTGAACTCAAAGAGAAATGTACCAATTTATAATTCAGATTGATTTCTGCTTATTACAGGTCAAATCAGTTCTCAAAATATTGTCCAATCAACCATATAAAACACCACATTGTGTTTAAATACAACCCTACAGTAGTGGGCTGCCAACTTACATTGATAAATCAAGATGGATTAATACACTAACAGTTAGGTTCTAAAAGGTTTCCATTTTTAAATGCTTCTATCTCACATTTTAAGAGGACTAATGTCTATGATATAACCCCCTGCTGTAATGCTTTTTTTTTAATTGAAAAATTAATATTAAAAGTCACCCCGGATTTGAACAGCTTCTACAAAGAGGGACCTCGCCTGATTGTCCTTTTAAAAAAAGTCACCCTCCCATTCAAATAAGTATATTTTTATTACTATATTATACAACTGATTAGTAGGAAACTTTCTAAGAATCCTCTGGAAAGCAGGCCCATTTGCACGCCCCAAGCTGCAATGGTTTCAATTCTCTGGAATGTCGTTGACATTTATCATTTTTACTAGCTAGTGTGGGCATCTGCTTCCTCATCTACTTCTATCACAAGTGTCCGGCAATATTCACTCCCACTGTCCTTTGGAAAAGAATATTAATTCGATTAATGCAGCATCCTCAGGTTCACAACAAGTCCATGAAACAGGTAGTGGAAGGATGGTCCTCATCCTTGTATTGATGAAGAGGCTGAAGGCTCAGGGAAGGCAAGGTGACCACAGAAGTGACCACACAGCTGGAAGGGGAGAGTTGGCATGTAAACAAAAAGTCCCAGCTCCAGACTCATCAATGTTCAGCCCTGGAACTAAGGACTGGAGGAGATGACCATCCAGTTAGGGCACAGATGCAGGACAAGAAGTCACCTGCTCCCATATGTTCATCATCTCTCAGAACTTGGGGAAAACTCAGATGTTGCCACCTAAAGGACATGTGGTCCCCAACAATGGATCAGATGACTCAACACAGACTTGTCTACATCAGCGTTGCCCCTGCTCTGGTTCCCCACCACTGACTCCTCTTCACCAGCAGCCTTATGTCCCCAAGACTGGGTTCTCCCCAGAATTTTACACCCCTCCTCAGACCTTTCAGAGCTTCCTCTTCCCTTCAAGTCTGGTCTGGATGATCATAGGAACCAGGGAAGAGGGCACACCATGGGATGTAACCTGGTAACCTGAGCCTGCTCCCCGAAGGCACAGATGGCCCCAAAGATAGGAGTTTCTCTTCTGGACCCTCTTCCCTTCTCCTTTCTCTCCAGCTCTCAAGGATTTAAGGACCATCTCTGCACTGAGGATTCTGCCCCAATCTCTCTGCTGTCCTCCAATCTCACATCTCTTTAAAATGGATGTCCAGTAGACATTTTAAACTCACTACCTACAATGGAGGAATCATGACCTTTCTCTCTTAGCCCTCCCCCACTCCTACCAAGAAATCAACATCTGGATCAAAACTCACAGTCTGGCCCTAACCAAAAGACCAAAGTCAGGAGGGAGGCTAGTAGAACAAGCAAACAAATAAAAAAAAAAGAAATCCCTAACATAAAAATCTATTGTGGTGATGAGGAAGTTAAGACATCAACCCAGAAGAAGAGAACAGCTCCAAAACATCTGCAAGCAAACCCTCCAAGACAAACTCAATTGGGACACAAACTCAACTCATATTCCTACAAGAGATGAAGCAAGAGTTGTTTTGATGGTTTTTTTAAAAGAGCTAAAAAACTTATAAATGAAATGAGAAGACTGAAGAAAAGAAAAGGAATTAGAACTATGGAAGAAAGAATTAAAAAGCAAATTGACAGTTTAGTACTATAAAATACAAAACTTGACCCAAACAACTCCTTGTAAATTAGATAACCCAACAGAAGTTACAGATTCTATGAGAAAGGCAATATTAAAACAAAGTCAAAAGATTGAAAAAAATATATGTACATGTATATGTGTGTATGTATGTGTGTGTGTACATATAAATATTTTTTTAATTTAATTTATTTAAGGCAATGGGGTTAAGTGATTTGCCCAAAGTCACACAGCTAGGCAATTATTAAGTGGATTTGAACTCAGGGCCTCCTGACTCCAAGGCCGGTACTCTATCCTAGCTGCCCCACAATAATTGTACATATAATTTAAGAAATATTAAGCTACCTGAACACCATGATCAACAAAAGAGTCTGGATATTGCATTTCAAGAATCTTGGAACTAGAGGATAAAATAAAAATAGCAGCCGCTCCCTGAAAGAAATCCCAAAATGAAAACTCCCAGGAACATAACAGATGACATTCAGAGCTTCCAGGTTAAAGAAAAAAAAATACCACAAGCAGCCAAAAAGAAAGGATTCAAGTACCAACAAAAAAAAAAAAAATGGAACTTCAATGAAAACAGAAGATTTCTAAGCATTCCGGATGAAAAAGATCAGAGTGCATGGCAACTTTGAAGGACAAACACAGGAGTCAAGAGAAACACAAGAAAGTGAAGCAAAAGTAAGTAATCATAAAAGATTATGCAAAGATAAATGTTTATGAGATGATACATATGTCACCTCTGAACTCCATCTTTATTGGGGTTTAGAAGAAGACTAATATGATAGAGGGCCTAGGAGTGATGCGTTATTATGATCTCAGATGAAGAATGGAAGGGGAAAAGAAGAGAAATACACTTAGAGGGAGAACTTGTAGAAGGGAGAGGAAAGATGGGGAAAATAATCACCTAACTGCACAAAAGAATTATATACAATAAAGGAGGAAATGGTGTAGGGATTGGTGGATAGACTGAATCTAATTCATCTGAATTGGTCAAAGGAGAAAAATATACAAACACATTCACATAGTTAGGAAAAGAATACCTTTTTTATTTAAGACAGAAACAAATAAAAGGGGAGAAAAAAGAGTAAGCAGATTAAAGGAGGGAATAGCTCTAAAGAAAATTAACTCTAAAGGATATATAAAAATATTTATAACAATTCTTGGTGTGGTAGAAAACATTTGGAAACTGAGGAGGGGCCCATCAATCAGGAAACAGTCAAACAAGGAATGTAATATAATGGGATGGAATCTGGCATTGTAAGAAGTGAGTAAAGGGATGGTTTCAGAGAAATCTGGGAAGACATGAATGAACTGATAAACAGTTAGGTCAGCAGAACCAGAAGAACAATTTATATAATAACAATAATATTGGAAAGATGCACAACTTTAAAAGACTTTGGAACTCTGATCAATGGAATGATCAGATTCAAGAGGCTTCAGGATTAAACATGCTACTCACTCAGGGTGCAGACCAAGACCTATGTTTTTTGGACATGGCTATTGTAAGTTTCGCCTGAGAATACACATCTACAAAAGAGGTTTTGGGGTTGGGTTTTTTTTCCTGTCCTCAAGCTGGAGGTAAGATGGAACATGGGAGATAGAAAAGGTGAATTTCTTTTGATTAAAAAAAATTAATAAAAAAGAAAACAAAATTAAAACATCAAAACTCTGATCAATACAATAACCAGAACAGCCTCCAGAGAATTGTTAAGATTCTCTTCTCTTAAAGGAAAGTAGACCACAGCTATGTAAGTAGGCTCACAGTCTGACATGATTAAGATGCAAAATTGTTTCACTTCTTTCTCACAAGGGATGGTGCTGATGGGGTGGTAGGTTTTTTTCATATTTTTAGGTGGTTTTTTTTGCAAGGCAATGGGGTTAAATGGGGTTAATTGGCTTGCCAGGTCACACAGCTAGGTGATTATTAAGTGTCTGAGGTCAGATTTGAACTAGGTACTCCTGACTCCAGGGCTGGTGTTCTATACACCGCACCACCTAGATGCCCAGGGTGGTGGTTTTGAGGGTGAAAACAAGGCTTAAAAAAAAAAACCCAGGGCAGCTAGGTGACACGGTGGATAGAGTACCAGCCCTGGAGTCAGGAGGACCTGAGTTCAAATCTGCCCTCAGACACTTACTAATCACCTAGCTGTGTGGCCTTGGGCAAGCCACTTAACCCCATTGCCTTGCAAAAACCTAAGGAAAAAAAAAACACCTCATTTTTGAAAGAATAAAAGATGCTGTAGAAAACCCAACCAGTCAAGCACAAACCTCACCAAGCCATCAGCAACAAATATACCCTTTCTAGCTTCACACCAGGCCCCTGAAATTTATTAATCCATTCAGATAACATGGTTAAAAAGAATTTTAAAAAAACAAGCCACCTACTGGAGCCAGAATATAATGACTTCAGCAATGTAAACGGAGAGCAACCACAAAGCAGTCCAAAGAGAATGCTGCAAAATTTCCAAGAATAAGTTCAACTCTGAAAGTGATCTGAGAAGACACCGCTCTGTTGGTGGGAGAGATAGATCCCTAGCTTGTGGGATATTGCACACAGTTTTAGAATTTTTTAAATGTATTGATCAGTTTTGCTGACTTTTTTCCTCAAAAATGTTATTTGTTATATAAGTTGGTTTTCTGGGAGGAGGAACAGAAAAGGATGTTGGGGAAAATTCATTACTATTTTAAAAATTAATAAAATTTGTTTTAAAAAATGTTTTCAAATCCTAATAGTAGCCACTCTGAAGAGAACCATAACCATGTGCTTCATTTACATAAACTAAAATTTCTAATTCATGGTACTAGAGAGAATGATAGAGGCATTAAAAATACTAGAGAGCATGAATTCTTACTTTGGATTTCCTTTTTAAATATTTGGATAATCACTTCAATAGAATTGGTTTCCTTTGTGAATTTGATTTTATGCATCTAAAAATATTACTTGGCTTCTTGAGACTCCCCAACAAAGAAGTCCAGGTCACACAAAAAGACAAAGAACCCTTAGACTAGAGCAAACAACTAAAGCCAACAATTTAAAAACCTTGAAAATTCCTTTTAAGAAGAAATCAAATCATAATTAACATAGTATACTTAAAACTAGTGAAACTGACATGCCTGTCCCCCTCACACGGTACATTTTCCTCCCTCACTCTATCACCCCAGACCTTCCCCACTTTTTGCTCTCTTTATGTTTTTCCTTTTTTATTCCTCCTTAAATCTGCCTAATCCTGTAAGGTCTTTGGTACAACCCAGCTGTCTTCAAGAAAATTACTTGGAGTCTTGATCATTTGTATTAAGGGATTGGGGGGAGGTGGGGGAGCAGGGAGGTTCTGGTATCCACAAGAAAGAGACAGAGATAAATGAAGTCTTAAGCATATCATAAATTAAAATTCTGCACCAAGCATTTAACCTCTGGCCATTTTTGTTTATGATGGTCTTACAAGGAGTAAAACAGCACTTAGGAGAGGTAACCCTAATGCCATAGAAGCACCACTTCCTGGCACATTTCTAAATAATTAGCATTTGATTCATATGGAAGGAAAACAGGACCAACTCCTTAGCTGTAGTACCTCAAGAGGGAAATCCTTTATGCTGACGTCTACAAAAGACTGGCAGTAATGAGGGTCCATGTATATCAAACTGTCATCTACAAGGACAAAACAGAAGACAAGTGATTCACAAAACACCTTATTATTACACTGCTTACAATCCAATTTCTATGTAGAACAGTTTTTTTTAAGCCTCCTACAAGAACCAGCTTGCCAGACTGATATTCATTGGCTGAAACATAGGTTTTCACAGGACAGATTAACTTCTGCATAATCAAATATGCTTGTATAAGCAGAATTTTTATAAAGTGATGAGACTGTCACTTAATTTTTGGTGATAAAATTACTTTTACAAACACACAATTATATTCCAGAGTTTGTATATGAAAAATGTATTGCGCTACATTATCCTGACAGGGAGCTCGTAGTGCTTGTCATTTTAACATCAACCCGCACCACTAAAAACTGCTAAAAAGTGGATCCGTAAAGAACAACCATCAGACTGGAACGGCAACAGCTTCCAAAGTTTGGGAAAGCCATCAATTCTTCCTTGTTTATGCAACTACTGAAATTAAACATACATTTTACAGAATCCAATTACTTCATGGGGCAAATGACAAATGAGTGGGCTTGAGTGAGCTGATGAATTAATAAGGCTCTCGTTTTGCTAGTTTAATCATCTTGTTTCCAAGTGATCCCATATTAACTTACTGGGTTTTTAAAGAAAATTGTGAAGAAACATAATCTTATTAAATCACTAACCTTGAAATCCAGCGAAGTAATATGATTGCTTGGGTTTTCCACCAATGATGCCCACGCAATATTCAAGGCTTAAGATTCCCTGCCAATAAAAATTAATTTATATTTAATGAAAGTCAACAGAAAAATGGAAGTTAATTTTTAAGGTGACAAAGGTGTTTCTACCAAGGCTTTTAATAATGTTATGTTCATTTTGCAAATATTATTTACACTGAATTGTTTGAGGTAAAAAATCAAGACTGAAAAATAAAGGAATACATTTATTAAAAGAATTGGGGCCTATGACATTTTGTCCCACCTATCCCAAAAACCCAGAGACCCACAGGATCATTAAGACAGAACTAGAAGAGTCATTGGAGGCCACTGAACCCAATCTCTTCATTTTACATATGAAGAAACTGAGGTACAAAGAAGGTCTCACACCAGAATTCCCAGATCACATTGAGATCAAGAAAAGAGAATAAAAAATGTCAACACTTTCCAAGAGAGTATTTAGATTCTACATAACATCAATCAAAATAACAAGCTATTTCTTAGAATGGGAAGGACTAGATCAACTCATTTCAAAATTAAGAAATGATTATAAAAATGCTCTGGATCCTAAATTCTCTTCCATTAGGCAATTTCCCTAATTTTCCAGTATCAACATGTATAATGTTAGCATTTGATAAGAAACATGCTTGAAAATCATGAGTTAAAAATAAGTTGGGGAGGGGCAGCTAGGTGGCATAGTGGATAAAGCACCGGCCCTGGAGTCAGGAGTACCTGGGTTCAAATCCAGTCTCAGACACTTAATAATTATCTAGCTGTGTGGCCTTGGGCAAGCCACTTAACCCCATTTGCCTTGCAAAAAAAAAGAAAAAAACCTAAAAAAATAAGTTGGGGAAAACTGGATAGTCATATAATCATGTAGAACTATTTCTCAAACTATGTGACAAAATAAATGCTAACTGGGTAAGTGACTTTTTTTGTTTAATTCTTTTCATTTTAAACTGGAAAAAGGAAAGAAAGAAAATTATTAATCGAGTGGAAGATTTAGAGCAAAACCAATAACTTTAATTATCTAAAAAAAAGAATTTTGTCTAACATAAGGCATAAAACGAAAATAAAGGAAAGAGACTGGAGAAAAATATTTTCTGTAAATATAACAGATAATGCAAAATCTAAAATTAGGAATTTCTATCTTTCTTAGAATCTGAATACCCAGAAAGTAGGACAGGATAGGCATTTAATACCTGCTTGTTGACTATCTTTCTGTTTGGTAAATGTATTTCCAAAATTAATAAAATCACTCTGCAATAGAGTGATGTTCAAAGAACATGATAAGCTGTTTACAAAGGAAGCAAATGTTAGTCACAAGAAAAGGTACTTCTCATAACTCCTAGTAATCAGAAAATACAAAGCAAAGAGTTTATGTATGTAAGAATGACAAGAATAACAAAAAATTATAAAATTCAAAGTTACTAGGGCTATAGGGAAATAAGCATTTTGGGGGGGACTTAAGATTAGTGGTAAATATTTTGGGGAACACTAGGATAATATACAACACAAGGGACAAAATGGATTTTATCTTTTGGTCCTGAAATTCAGTCCTAGGACACAATCCTAAAATTACAAAGAAGAAAAAGAGTCCCCATCAGTACAAAAAATATTCTTAAACCTATTCATTTATAACAGGAAAAACCAGAAATAATAAATACAAAGTTATTTGTTCATAGATGCATACATACAGTAAAGTGACTGACTAAATACATTATGGTATATTATTGTAATAAAATGCGAGCAAAGAAATGTATAAATATGAGAAACATGGGAAGACTTTTATGAAAAGATGCAAGGTGAAATTAGCAAAACAGAAACCAGAAGCATGCTCTTTATATATTTTAAAAGAAATTAAGTTAAAGATAGGGGAACTTCTGACAGAATTGGAAAGATTTAGACTCACTGGGTTTTTTTAATTTTACTTTCAATTCGTTTAGCTTTGCTTTGTTCAAGGTTAAGAGTTCTATACAATATTATGTTTCTTTGATTACTATTATTAATATTTTGTTATCTATTTTTTATTATTTTATTTTAATGGTTAAGTTTCTAATAATTTTTAAATGACAGTATCAACTCAAAAGATTATGCACTATACCCTCTCTATATATAGTATTCCACCTAAGATCTTCCAGTTTACTATATAATAGATTCTTTTTTTTTGTTTTTGTTTTTTGCAAGGCAATGGAGCTAAGTGCCCAAGGTCACACAGATAATTATTAAGTGTCTGAGGCCAGATTTGAACTCAGATCCTCTTGACTCCACTGTGCCACCTAGTTGTCCCTATATGATTTTCTTTAAAATATCCATGAAGGCTTCCTATTATATAAAACAATCATACCATGTAAGAAGATCCTAATCCTCTAAAACTGGAGTCTCATCATTTTAAATGCCTGCAGTGTTATGAAAACCCAAGAAAACTAACCAGTCACCTAAACCACCATGTTCCAAGCAAAAGAGGCACCTTAATGTAAGAGGAATAAACATAAGTTTAATAGGTACTCAAAGTCCTTAACTAGCAACCAAATGAGTTTCCTTTAACAAGGCAAATATTTTAAAATCAGAGGAATCTTCCTTGTCATCACATAATTAAGATTACTAATAAATGAGATTTCAAATGTAGTAACATCTTAGAACTAGGTGGATTTTTAATAAGGTAACACATAAAATAGAACTGCTTCCTGTTACCTGCGTGGTTTGCCAGGAAGGATTCGCCGTTGCTGCCCACTCCCCGCCCATTTCTGCCCACTCCCTGCCCATAGCTGTTCACTCCCGGTTCTTCGCAACTTCCAGCAGATGAGCCCTTTTAATTCCTTCCTTCATTGGAGAGTGAGACAAGAGACTGTTCTTCTGGGCTGGGCCATGTTCTGCCTCTTTTTGCACGCCCACACTTAATACCTGCTTGTTGACTATCTTTCTATTTGGTAAATATCTTTCCAAAATTAATAAAAACACAGTAGGCATTTAATAAGTGGCTTGGTGCTTGGTTGAGGGAAGTCTAGTCTTCATTTTTCTTTCACACTCTGAATAGTGAGAATGTTCAATTCCCTCATAACAAGAGAAAACAAAGAAAATGGGCCCCCAAGTGCCTGGTGAACTCTCACAAAAGCCAACAGTTCTAAAAGATGAATGGGTAGGGTTTGGGCAGCCCCAGCCCCTCCTGCATCAGACCACGAAAAGGGTCTTGGTTTGCTTGGAGAAAGGCATACGAAGGAGGCCATTTGTGGAAACACCCCAGTTTGCTGTGTTCCTGCTGCTTTTTTTTTTTTTAGGTTTTTTCAAGGCAATGGGCTTGCCCAAGGCCACACAGCTAGGTAATCATGAAGTGTCTGAGGCTGGCTTTGAACTCAGGTCCTCCTGACTCCAGGGTCACTGAGCCACCCAGCTGCCCCCTTCCTGCTGCTTCTTAAGGACAAACTCGAACAGGAGCAAGTGCCAGATGAGAAGTTCACATGAGGTTCCAATCAGATCCCAATAGATCAATCAAGTGGAACAAGTCTGGGTTCAGCACTAGCATTTTAGCAGGACTGACCATATGGTGGCAGCCCCTTCCTTCAGGCCTGGACTGGACAAGAGGTCAGGGAGGTCCTTCCCTTCAGTGAGAGCTCTGCATGAGCTTCCACTCTTCTTTTCAGCGAGAGGAATGGGCTGGGAGACTGGAGCACTCCACTGAAGTGATGGGGAGCCAGGGGGCTTACCCAGAGCGTATTTGTATGGGAGGGCTGGGTGTGGGGGTAGGACGGGGAGAAGGGGACTGTGATCAGATCGAGGCTTTGGGAAGACCACCTTGGAGCAGAGGATGGGCTGCCCCCCAGCAGCTATTTCAATGATCCAGGCCTGAGGGGAGGAGGGCAGTCAGAGAAGAGGGGGCTGATGAACAGAAGTTCTGAAGCCCAAAGCAAAAGGCCTGGGAAATAGACTGTATGAGTGGGGGGAGGGAGAGGGACAGTCCAGAATGACAAATGAAGTTCAAGCCTGGATGACTTGAGGATGGGGGTCTCTTTGAAGGTGATAACAAAGTTAGAAAGAGAACAAGTTCAGTTGTGGACATGCAGAGTATAAGATGTCTATGGACCACCTGGTTCACAATACTACCCACACCAGCTGCTTATGAGCACAGACAGGGGTTTCTAGGATTTAACTCCAGATTCTAACTCTTTCCTGGTGGGAGAGAACCAGGGGACTCAGCTGAGATTCTTTCAAAATTTCCCCAAGAACACAGCCATACCCTAAGCCAGATCTCTCTAAGAAGCCCCCCCGGCATAGACACTGGGACAAAGTGTGCCTCAGGTCAGCTGACATTTAAACTACTTGGGTTTCAGCCCACAATTACTGGGCAATGCCCCCCGAAGCAGACCTAAACTTTCTCTTTGAAAGGTTTCCAGGATCCATCCTCCTACTTCTCAGAAAGTTACAACCATGAATCCAAAGGTACCTTTTGAGAGTCACCCAAGTAGAATAACACCTAGAGAAGCCCAGTCCGCAGCCCAGGGGTCCACAGTGACTGAAGACCAGACACACCACAAGAGGCTTGAGGCCATCCTCACAGAAGATTAACAGAAAGCCCAAGATAGGAGCCGTGCAGGAAGAAAAGCCTACCCGTAGGAGGGGAGCCCACCGGGAGACCACAGCACCCAAAGGAACATTCCCTTCACCACAGTGACCAAGTGAGGTGGGGTCAATATTATAGGGAAACAACAGGAAAAAAAGGGTGCGTAGCTACAGTCAAAATACTTCCTAAACAAGGCCAAAATACTGTTCTCTGAGCCTCCCCAGCTCTTAGAAAGATCTTGAGTTTTAAAAAGAGAGAACCTCACAAAGATTCATCAGGAGAGGAGGGAGAAGGTTTATGGCGTACGGGACTCCATCAGGGCTGCAATGGTGCACCAGGGCTGCCAGGAAAAATCACTCCACAGGTAGAAGAGAACTGGATCAAGTCTCTTGGTGGAGGGAGAAAAATTAAATGTGGCCCTTGGAAGGGCCAGCACCTTGCAGGTTGGGGCCTCAACTTGCCCCAGCCCAACACCCTGAGGCCAAGCGGGGTTAGGGGAGGACACTTCTGGACCTCAGGGAGGCAAGGCTGGGTCAAGCCCCCGCCAAGGGCCTTGACAACCTGAGAATTCTCCAGGAAGGGCTGCCCAAACCCCAGTGTGACCTCTGCACCCCAACTGGCCCTAGGTGAGGCTTTCATGGGAGATGGAATAGCTTTCAAGCAGATGTGTCAAACCCACCTCTCCAACCCTAGAAACAGACAAAAATGTCACAAAAGAAATAAAATGCAACAGAAGATAGATAATGTTCATCTGTGGTTTTTTGAGTCAATAGGCAGGGATCCCTACATATGGTTTGGTGGTCCCTGTTTTTACTTGAGTTGGACACTACAGCTTTAAACTATGAGTTTTAAAAACACAGTGAAAATTCAAAGCAATAACCCTGACTAATTAAAATTAAATGTAGCTTTTTTCAGATTTTTTCTTTACCCTTCCACTAAGCATTTTTCACAGCATTACTAGTTCAGATGGTAGCCAACCTCATCACTTCTACCTTTATAAAAAGCCCTTCTAATCTTCTCTTATTGACCTCATGGTAGCACCAGAAAACAAATCAATAATAAGAAAAAATAATTTGATGTCAACAGAAAAGTCTCTTTTTTCGATATTTGATCACTTTCGGGTGGTTTAATTTAATCTGAGTTATACACAAGGCATTTATCTACACCTTAAAAAGCCACAAAGGAAGGTGATCTGAATGTAATGAGAATTTATTTGTACTTATTGCTTCTCTTCAGGTAGCTCTGAAGAAACTAAAGTAGATATTTCCACTTTACCACAGAACACTGTGTGCTCTTCCATGACATCTGGGCTCATAATATTGAAATTTAAAATCTCTAAAGTCAAACATTACAACTTAGACCTATAAACTCATCACTACACATTTAATGGAAGGAAGACTGCCAATTAGGATTTTCTCATATTTACCACTATGGATGGCTGTTTTAAAAAATGATGGAACTCTTATGTCATACCTTTACAAATTCTAAGTAGTCCATGTTGGTTCTCTCCCCTCCAAGTCTAACAGGAACTAGTATAATAACCGCTTTGTCTTCGGTGTTCTCAGAGCCTGTAGAAATGCACTGCTTGTCAATGACATCAGCCTTGTACACTGGAAAAAACACAATTAGCACACATTAGACTTCCACACAAAGGACTCCGAGACCACTTGTCTCTGGACTTCTTTCCACCACCCGGCAAATGTCTCTCTATCCCCTGGGACAGTCCCAACAACATCTTAACCTCTTTTTAAGATAAATGCAACAGATCCTCAAGAGTCCTTTAAAGTTTCTTTGCTGGGCAAACACCTAGGTCAGTTGTCCTGGACTTCCAGAGCCTCATTGCTGATCACCCTCACCAGGTGAGCATCCTTCAGAACTGCCTACTCCCCCCCCCCACCCAACACCCCTCATCTTGGATCTGCTCCATGGAAACCTGCTCCTCAGCCTTTCCGGTTCCATATCCTCATTCAAATGGAGCCTGAGTCACATACTACAGCCTCTGGCTTCTACCACCTCACCTCACCTTCTCAGAGGTGCTCACTGGAGAGAACACAATAAAATGGGAAGAACACTGATTTGGAGTAAAGAAGGTCCTGGGCTCAATCCCTTCTCTGACCGCCCACTCTGGGTCTGAGGTCACTTATCTATGAAATGAAGGAGCCAGATGGCATGACTCCCAAAGCCCCTTCAAGTTTGCCATGTATGATATGATGATAGTTTCTTACCAAAGTCATTTACTCTGGCTTTCCAAGGACCTCCTAACTTCTACTACTCCATTCTCCCAATTCATTCCTGTCAAGTGAATTTCCATTTCTAAGAGGCTTCTATTATCTATATAAACTAGCATCCAACTAAGAAGACAAACTAACAGTTCTATTGGCATGTCCAACAAAGAGTGGCACATAAAAATACCACTGGCTTCCTCCAACTCCACTGACATTCTCAATTGACTCAGAACAAACAACAAGCATTGTTCCTATAAAATTCACAGGCCTTGATAGGAAAATCTTTAAAATATACTTCAAGTAAAAGAGTTTACTCAAATTCAAATTCAACAAACATTTATTAAGGAGGGAAGAAACAAATACTATCAAGCTTCTACTGTGCATCAGACCCTGCCCTAGTAAGCACTTTACAAATCACATCTCATTTAATGCTCACAACAATCTTTCAAGGTAAACAGTCAAACAGAGGAGGAAACCAAGTCAGATAGAGAGTAATAGAGTCTTAGTACTTACTTAAGTAAGACTCAAAATCAGGATTTGAACTCAGGTCTACAGACCATGCCATCATCTGTCTCTGCTAACTTATTATGTCAGGACCTGGGTTTCAAAAATGAAAAATGACCATCTATGGCCATTCAGGAATTGACCATCCAATATGAGGGTGAAACATACAAAAAGCTCTAAGTCACCTTAGAAAAGCCATTCCTCCCAGAACCTGGGAAGAGCAGTCTGAGCCAGAGGTGGATAATATGAAGATCCAGTGGGCCAGGAAGAAGGCCAGCTGCCAAGATGGGACTGCAAGATGGGAGGACATCCATGCCACTCATGGAGGACCATATACACAGCAGAGGGGCTAAGATCAGAAAAAGAGTGCATACTCCTTTTGAGATGGAAGGAAGAGGCTTATTCTACCAAAAGGGTTGGAAATGGTCAAGTCTTAGAGGCCACAAAGGTCAGAAGAGAGTTTGTACTTTATTTAGTAGGCAAAGAAAACCACCAAAAGGTTTCTGAGCAGAAGAATAAATGAAGTCTAATCAACTCATTAGAAAAATTATATTAACAAGCTGGAGAAAAATAGTGTACAAGTCTGAGAAACATGAGATGTAAACACTAAAGACCAATTATAAGGGGCTTAATAAAGTCAAATTGTTTTCTTCTTATATGGGAAAGTGTTATTTGTAACTTTTAAGAACACCATCATTACTGGAGTAGTTTGAAAGAGTATACAGACAAAAGACCTGGGGTTGAGTAGAGTATGATAAGATGATCCTAAAACGAAAATTGGGTAGGCAGAGGTAAGATGGAGCAATTATCTCATACAGAAAGGCTTGAATGGAAGAACAGTTACAGTGGAGACAGGAGGGGGTGGAGGATTCATACAGCTAGAACTTTAATCTCACCAGAACAACTAAATAAATCAAATACTGACAATATATCTAAAAGGGTAGATTAGTCTTAACAAAGTTAATTCTTAACTTACAAAGAAATAGGAGGGTTAGGGAAAAGGACAAGAGGACTTTTTAAAAGGTTTGCAATTCTATATCCAGAGAAAGAATTGTGGAGTTTGAACAAAGACCAAAGACTATTACCTTTAATTAAAAAAAAAAAAGTTATATAATTTGCTATCTCTCATACTTTATTTTTCTTCCTTAAGGATATGATTCCTCTCTCATCCCATTCAACTTAGATCAATGTATACCATGGAAACAATGTAAAGACTAACAGACTGCCTTCTGTGGGGGGGGGGGGGTGAGGGGAGGGAAGCAAGATTGGGGGGAAAATTGTAAAATTCAAAATAAATAAACAAATAACTTTAAAAAATAGAAAGTTAGGAGGGACTTTTAAGGGGTGTGGATTGAGGGGGAAGTGGTACAAGTAAATTAGAACTTTGAGGAGAGAACAGGGTAAAAAGAGAGAAAGAAAGATAAACAATGAGGAAACAGGATGGAGAGAAATATACAGCTAGTAATTATAACTTTGAATGTAATGGGACGAACTCATCCATAAAACAGAAATAGAGAGCAGAATGGATTAAAAACCAACAACAATATGTTGTTTATAAGAAACACATTTAAAAAGAAAAAGTAAAAACAAAGGGCTAAAGTAGAATTTATTATGCTTCAGCCAATGCAAAAAAAGTAAGAGTAGCTATCATAATCTCAGATAAAGCTAAATCTAAAATAGATTTAATTAAAAGAGATAAACAGGAAAACCAAATTTTACCATAATGAAAGGTGCCATAAATAAAGAAGTAATAGGGGGCGGAGCCAAAATGGCGATAAGAAGGGGTCAAGTCTTAGGAGCTCTCTGATAAAATTCATCAGCTAAGGACTCTAAACTTTCAAGAGACAGAACCCACAAAGGGACCCAGTGAGGCAGTTCTCCTACTCAAGGTAACCTGGAAAAGAGCAGAAAGGCTCTGCTCCCCGGGGTTGGAGGGGCGGCTGCCAGAGGGTTGGCCCACCAGAGCCAAAGAACCTCAGCCTCCCGGAGGCAGCCCCAGGGTGCTGGGGGTCTCAGCTCACAGTAGCGGGGGAGTCTCCTGAGCTGCACCCTGAGGAGCACCGGGCACAATGTGGGGGAACAGCGGGGGACCTCTGCCAGAGGGAGCATTTGGAGCCCAGCCCTCAGGGCACACAGCAAGCTGCATCTTCTTTCCCCAGCCCTGATCCAGGAAACAGAAGCAGGCGGAGCCGGTAAGCAGGAGCCCCCAGGGCATGAGCCCATTGAGCTGAGGGAGGGGAGTGAAGAGAGATTGCAGAGCTCTGTCCTCTGCCTCTGGAACAGGACTCTGGGGCTCTGACCACATTCAGATCCTGATCCCAGTCTAGGCCCCCCCATAGAACAGCAGCCCCCCCCACCTCAGCCCCTTGGCAGAGGGGGTCGCTTATGGTCATTCACAGACCAGGAGGGAGAACAGAGCCTCACACACTGAGACCCTTGTGGGAGTGTCCCAAAAGCTCAGGAAGCACCCCAAACCAGGCCCAGGCTGGGAAAATGAGCAAACAGAAAAACAAAAAGAAGACTATTGAGAAATATTTTGCAAGTGAGCCCAAGAAGGACCAAAATACTCAGTCTGAAGATGAGGAAGCACAAGCTCCTGCATCTAAAGACTCTAAGAAAAACAGAAATTGGGCTCAGGCTATGATAGAGCTCAAAAAAGACTTTCAAAATCAAATCAGGGAGTTGGAAGAAAAACTGGGAAAAGAAAGGAGAGAGATGCAGGAAAAACATGAAAATGAAGTCAGCAGCTTAGTCAAGGAAATCCAAAAAAAAGCTGAAGAAAATAGCATGCTAAAAACCAGCTTAGGTCAAATGGATAAAACAGTTCAAAAAGTTATTGAGGAGAAGAATGCCTTAAAAAGCAAAATTGGCCAGATGGAAAAAGAGATAAGAAAACTCTCTGAGGAGAACAAATCCTTCAGACAAAGAATAGAATTCAGGGAGATTGATGAATTTAACAGAAATCAGGAATCAATACTTCAAAACAAAAAAAATGAAAAATTAGAAGAAAATGTGAAATATCTCATTGAAAAAACAACTGATATGGAAAACAGACTTAGGAAAGATAATTTAAAAATTATTGGAATACCTGAAAGTCATGATCAGGAAAAGAGCCTTGACATCATTTTCAAAGAATTACTACAGGAAAATTGCCCTGATATTCTAGAAGCAGAGGGCAAAATAGAAATGGAGAGAATCTACCTATCCCCCCAAGAAAGAGATCCTACAAAACCAACCCCTAGGAATATTATAGCCAAGTTCCAGAACTCCCAAGTCAGAGAGAAAATATTACAAGCAGCCAGAAGGACACAATTCAAATATCGTGGAGCTGCAGTCAGGATCACACAGGACTTAGCAGCAGCTACATTGGAAGCTCGTAGGGCTTGGAATACAATATACCGGAAGGCAAGAGAGCTTAGAATGCAACCTAGAATCAACTACCCAGCAAGGCTGAATGTCCTCTTCCAGGGAAAAAGATGGACTTTCAATGAACCAGGGGAATTTCAAATGTTCCTTTTGGAATGGCCAGAGCTGAACAGAAGGTTTGATCTTCAGATACAGGACTCAGCTGAAGCATGGAGATTGGAGGAGAGGGGGAAGATATGAGGGACTTAATGAGGATGAACTGAATGTATTCCTGCATAGAAAAATGACACTGATAATACTCATATGAACCTTCTCAGTTAATAGAGCAGGTAGAGAGAGCTTTTATAGTTGAAGCACAGGAGAAAGCTGAATTTGAAGATAAAATATGGTGTAAAAATAGAGACAATAGAAAAAAAAGGGAAATGGAATGGGAGAAAGAAAAAGGAGAGGGGGAATAGTCCAAGATATTTCACATAAGATTTTTTTTATTACAATGAGTTATTGCAATGATATGGAAGGGGGGAGGCAAGGGGGAATGAGGGAAAATTTGCTCTCATCAGAGATGGCTAGGAGAGGAAATAGCAAATATACTTAACAGGGTATAGACATCTGGAGTAAGAAGGAGGGGGGAGCAGGGGGAAGGGGTGGGGATGTGAATAAAGGAGGAGAGGATGGACCATGGCTGACAGTGGTCAGATATAACACATTTTCTTTCTTACTTCTTGCAAGGGGCTGGGAATGGAAGGCCTGCCCAGGACCACAGGGCCAGGTGGATTCTGGGCCTAAGGGGTGGTATGGGGGCTCAGGGCTTCTTGGCCCCGGGACCAGGGATCTATCTGCTATGCCACTCAGTGACCCTACAGCAGAGTCAGAGTGAAAGGAGAGAGAAAATAGAGTACATGGTAGTGGAGAAATAAGAAAGAAGGGAGTTGCGATCAGCAATGGCAAAGGTGGAAAAATATGGAAATAACTTTTGTGATGGACTTATCATAAAGAATGAGATCCACCCAAGACAGAGTTGTTGGTGTTGGAACAAAGACTCAAGCACATTTTTTTGTTATGATTATTTGGGGGAGGGTGCAGGGCAAGTAGGGCTGGATGGCCTGCCTGGGGCCACATAGCGGGGTGATCTTTGGGTGTCTGGGGCCGGATTTGGACCCAGGTGCTCCTGGCTCAAGGGCCAATGCTCTGTCTGCTACCCAGCCACCCCTACTATTATTACTATTTTATTTTATTTTGGGGTCTTTTTTTTCTTTCTTTTTTTTTTTTTTTTTTTGCAGGGCAGTGGGGATCGGGTGGCTTGCATGTCACATGGCTGGGTGATTGTTGGGTTTATGAGGCTGGATATGGACTCGGGTGCTCATGGCTCCAGGGCTGGTGCTTCGTCCATTGCGCCACCTGGCCATACCTACAATTATTACTATTATTATTTTTTTATTTTAATTTTTTTCTCTCCCCTTTACTTTTTTCACCCAAACAAGTCTATCCATATTCATGGGGGAGGAGGGGTATTTTGTTTACTTGTAAACAAGAATATTTTATTAATGTAAAAAAAATTTGTACAAAATGAGAATAAAAAATAAATTTAAAAAATAAAGAAGTAATATAAATATTAAGCCTAAATGCACTAAAAGCTATTGCATTCAAATTTTTAAAGGAAAAGTTAAATGAATTACAGATAGAACTAGAAAGCAAAACTATAATAGTAGGAGACTTCAACCTTCCCCTCTCAGAACTGGTTAAATCTAGCCAAAAAAATAAAATAACTCCAGGAGATGAAAAAAAAAATCTTAGATAAACCTTGATGTGATAGATATCTGGAAAGAACTGAATGGGAATAGAAAGGAATATATCCTTTTCCCAGTGGTACATGGTAACTGAACAAAAATTAACCATAGGTTAGTGCATAAAAAAACTTTATAGGTAAAGGCAAGAAAACAGAAATATTAAATTTATCTTTTTTTCAGATCACAATGCAATAAAAATCATATTTAATAAGAGACCATGAAAATACATTAAAAATTAATTGAAGACTAAAAAAACCTAATCTTAAAGAATGAGTAAGTTAAAGAACAAATCATGGAAATAATAATTTCATTATAGAGATTAACAAACAATAACAAGACTACATACCAAAAGATATGGAATGTAGCAAAAAAGAACAATAAATGGAAAATTTATATATCTAAATGATTATATCAATGAAATAAAAAAGAGCAGACCAATAAATTGGATATGCAATTAAAAAACTAAGAAAAAGAAATTTAAAATCTCCAATTAATCATCAAATTTTAAATCCTAAAAAATTAAAGGTGAAATTAATAAAATTGAATATTAAGAAAACCATTGAATTAATAAATAAAACTAGGAGTTGGAAAAGAAGAAAATCACTAGTATCAAAAATGAAAAGGGTGAATATACCACAAATGAAGTTGAAATCAAAACAATTATAAGGGGTTATTTTGTTCATTTATATGACAATAAATTTAACAATTTAAGTGAAATGGAAGAATGCTTAGAAAAATATAAACTACTCAGATTAACAGAATATCTGTTAACAGAATATCTAAATAAACCTATTTTAGAAAAAGGAAACTGAACAGGTCACAAATAAACTTCATAAGAAAAAGTATGGATTTTCAAGAGAATTCTACTAAACATTTTAAAGATCAATTGATTCTAAAATAAATATATTATTTGGAATAATAAGCAAAGAAGGAATTCTACCAAACTCCTTTTAGGAAATAGATATGGTACTGATACTAAAAAGAACAAAAATGGAGAACAAAAATCATAGGCCAATTTCATTAATGAATATGGATACAAAAATTCTTAAAAAAAACTCACTAGAAGACTACAAGGCCAGAGCCTTGCTGCTGATATATTACAAAGATTATACATTGTGACCAAGTGGGATTTTTAATAGGAATGTAGGGATGGCTAAGACAAAGAAAACTATTAACATAATTGATTATATCAGTAATAAAAGTAATAAAAATGATAATTATATCAATAGATGCAGAAAAAGCTTTTTGACAAAATACAACACTCATCACTCTTAAAAACACTTGAAAGCATAGGTATAAATGAATTTTTCTTTTAAATGATAAGAAACATCTACCTAAAACCATCAGCAAGCATTACTTATAATGGAAATAAATAGAAGACTTCCCAATAAGATCAAGAGTGAAACAAAGATGCCCAATGTCACTAATATTTTCATACTGTATCAGAAATGTGAGTAATAGCAATAAGAGAAGTAAAAGAGATTAAAGGAATCCAAATGGGTAATGAGGTAATAAAACTATCACTTTTATAGAAGAAATGATATAGTTGGAAAATTCTAGAGATTCAACTAAAAAGTTAGTGGAAACAATAATTTTAGTAAAGTAGCAGGATATAAAATAAACCCACATAAATCATCAGTACTTCTTTATATTAACAATAAAAGAGGAGATCATAATAGACATCCCATTTAAAATAATTATAGACAGTATAAAATACCTGGGAGTAAACCTGCCAAGACAAACCCAGAACTATATGAACATAATTATAAAACACTTTATATACAAATAAAGACATTTAAATAACTAGATAAATATTGATTGTTCATGGGTAGGCAGAGCCAATATAATAAAAAGACAATTCTACCTAATCTACTTATTCAAAGCCATCCCAATTAAATTACCAAAAGATTATTTTATTGAGATAGAAAAAATAATTACAAAATTTATTGGAAAAACAAAAGGTCAAGAATTACCAAAGACATTAATGAAAAAAATGTAAAAGAAGGAAATTTAGCATTACCAGATCCTTTTTCATTTTTTTTAGTTTTTGCAAGGCAATTAGGGTTAAATGACTCAACCAAAGTAGTTAGGTAATTATTGTCTGAGATTGGATTTGAACTCAACTATCTGGATCAGTGGAACAGATTGGACATATAATACGCAATAGAAACTGATTGTAAGTAATCTTATATTTGACAAATGTAAAGATTCAAGTTTTGGGGATAAGAATTCATTATTTGGCAAAAACATTATTTGGGAAAGCTAGAAAAGTAGTTTGGAAGAAATTGAGTATAGACCAATATCTTATACATTTTACCAAGAAAAGGTCAAAATGAATACATGACCTAGATATAAAGGGAGATATCAAAAAAAAAAGATTAGAAGAACATGGAACATATTACTTACTAGACTTAATGGATAGGAAATAAATTTATGAATAAGCAAGAAATGGAAAGCATTGTGAGGTGTTAAAATGGATAATTTTTATTACATTAAATCTGAAAAGGTCTGTACAAATAAAACCAATGTAGTCAGGATGAGAATGAAAGCAGAAAACTGAGGAAAAATTCTAGACAGTTTCTCAGATAAAGGTCTCATAACTCCAATATATAGAGACCTTTGACAAATTTATAAGAATATGACTGATTCCCCAAATGAAAAATGGTGAAAGGATATGAACAGGCAGTTATTTAATGAAGAAATTAAAACTTAATATGGTCATATGAAAAATGCATTTATTATTACTGATTAGAGAAATGCAAATAAAAACAATTTTGAGATATCATCTCACATCTATTAGATTGGTTTTGGAGAGCAATCTGGAATTCTGCCCAAAGAGTTATAACACTGTGTATAACACCTTTAACCCAGCAATACCACTCCAATATTACATTTGTTTCCCAAGGTGATCAGGGGGAAAAGAGTAGAAACTTCTATGCTCTAAAATATTTCTAGCAACTCTCTTTGTGGCAGCAAAAAACTGGAAACTGAGGAGATGCCCTTCAGTTAGAGAATGGCTGAACAAGTTGTCATATGTGACTGTGATAGAATACTGTTGTACTGTAAGAAATGACGAGCAGATTAATTTTAAAAAACACATTAAGACTTGCCAGAAGTCATGAAGAGTGAAATGCATAGAACCAAGAGAATATTGTTTACAATAACAGCAATACTGTTCAAAGAACAACTGTGAGCAAATAAGTTATTTTCATTGTTACACATACTCAGATCAACTATTTAGGACCTATGAAAGAAGACATTATCTAGCTCCAGAGAAAGAAGTGGTAAACAGAAATATGCATAGTAGGGTTTTGCATATATAAACGTATCTATATCTAATGGTGGCCTTCTCTAGTATGGGGTGGAGAGGAAAGGAGACAAAAATGAAAATGCAAAGCAGAGAACAAAAGAAAACTCAGAAGGAAGCACAGAAAAGTAGAGTAGTTTTGAAAAATGATGTGTAGTATTTATTACGTAATTTTTCAAAAAAGTAATCCATGTAAAACAGAAATTTGTGGTTTCACATTGAATCCTCTGTGTTGTACTGTATATATGGAAATGTTTTTGTTCTTTTTACTTTTTGTACTTAAATTCAAAATGAATTTTAAAAAACAAATTGCCATCCACATCCAGAGGGAAAAAAAACATGGAATCTGAATGTTTACCATGTTCACATTTTTTAAATTTCTCCTGTTTTTCCTTCCTGTCTCAGTTTTCTTTCTTTCCCCTTAGTTGTAATTCCTTTTATATAAAATGACTAATATGTAAATATGTTAACTTTTACCAGATTGTTCACCTCTATTGGGGGGAGGGAGAGAAGGAAGAGAGGGTGGTAGAAAAATGGGTTAACTCAAAAATTTGAAAATGAATGAATGTTCAAAAACTACCACAGCATGTAATCAGAAAACCATATGCTTGCTAATCTTCCCTCAGTAATCAAAGGTCCATGATATACCTGAGAGAACCTAAAGAATCTCATTGCCTGAGTCTCTAAAAGAGAAGTTGAATAAAAAGCAATGACCAAAACTTTTCCCACACAATCACTAATGATTCCAATTAAGAAAAAACAAGGGAGTGTCTGAAGAGACAGAGGCTCAAATTTTAAGAGGACAGGAACAACAGCCAGAATGTGGCAGGGTCTTTGGGGGGAGGAGAGGAAGGGCATGAGGCCAACCAACTCCAGCACAAATCACATGAAAGGAGTCTTCTGCAGGATCAGGAGAGATCTTTCTGATTCTAACAAGGAAGGAGTCAGAGAGCTCCAGAATCAAGGAAGGAAATCACATTCGAAGCAGCATGAAGGAGGAGATAAAACACCCCGCCCCATGATGGGCTGCACTCCTGCATCTCTAGAATCCAGAACGGGGGAACCGACAGAACCGTGGGAGACTGCTCTGGGGAGACCGCCACAGCCATCATGTATCAGGAGAATATTCACAGACTAAACCACATCCACAGGAGGATGGCCAGGATGGTAAGGCCATACAAGGACTGGCTGAAACAACAAAGGGACTCACCTTGACCTCTGAATAACTATTTGAAGGATTATCACATAAAAGAGGAATAATCAGATTCCTTCTAGGTGGCAACCCAGAGCAAAATTAGGCACAATCAATCACTTCCTCAGGGTCATGTCTACTCTAAACATCAAAAAGTACATGAGAACTCAAATACTATCCGTGACAAAAAAAAATTTAACTTTTAGAATATTTAAATATATTGAAAGCATTAGTATTATTCTTGAGAGAAAAAAAAAACTACCTCTACATGGGTATCTGCAATTGGACATTTGTTTTTAATTTTCTCAGGAAACCAAGGTCTCTATTTCAAACTCAATAAAATTCCAAAATATTTTTATCTATTAATGATTAGTTAAAAAATAACACAGACAGCAAATAAGAAGCACAGAAATAGTCACAGATAGCAAGATTTTACTGCTAAGCCACATGACATAGTTCCTTGAAAGATGATGTGAGAATACTTTCTTTCCTAAAAATCATTATCTTAGTGAAGTTACCTTGAAAATTTTTTCCTAGATGTATAATAAATATTTTAATGTTCAGCTTTTATGAGAGAAATTAATGTTACAGTATTGACTTTTTTAATCAATAAAAATTTCCTGAATGTATCCTATGTGTGAGGTACAAAGACACAGCATCACTTCTCTCAAAGAGCTCACAAATCCTATTGGGAATATGTAAATTTGACAAAGGCTAGAATTAACTGTACAACTTACCTGTACAATCCTGAGCAACATAAATCGTTATTCCTTGTAAATCTGGGTGTCTTGCCTCTTCAACTGCTTTTCTATAAAATAAGAGCAAATATGTGATTCTCCTTTAAAATATTAAACAGAATTTTCAGTCAGTAACAAAAGCCCACTTGAACTCAACCAAACCCAAGTGAGCAATTCCCATAACCTCTCTCAGCCACAGTATCTTCACCAGTAAAGTCAGGATAATAATAGAACTTACCTCCCAGTATTGTCATAAAGGTCTAATAACCTATAAAACACATTGCATCATTTCAATTATCATTTAACTGGTTTAACTGATAAACAATTTAATGGATCATTCTAAATTATCACCCTAATGACTTCAATTCAACAAAAGCATTTTTTAAAGGTCCTACTACATACAGGGTAAACAATTTCAGAATTCATTTCAAGGGAGTTAAACTACATTAAACTTTTCAAAGAAAAACAGTAATGGATCCAATTTCACACATTAATAAGAATTCCTGCTGCTGAGACAGAGATGAGCATCATAGGCTGACCAGGACAGGACCTCTGGGAGGGGCTGCCCAGCTCAAAGGCTTTGGGTGTGGTCCAGGGATAGAGCAGGGCAGAGCCAGGACCCTGACCTTGGTGCTGAATTTTCTGGCCATAATAGCCCAAGAACCAAAGACAAATAAAAATGAGCTGCTGTGGTTCCTTTTCCAATACTGACAGTGACATAAAGGCAGAGAAGAGGTCAGAGTGTGAGAATCCTAGTTGATGCACCATCTATAAACTTTAACTTGCTTGTCATTCTCTAGAACAATTCAATCTAGAAAACATAAAGATATCCTGGATAACATCAGGAGAAATACTTTTTGGTACTAGAGCCAATCTCTCTCTATGGTTATTTTCTTTATGAATCTTGTCACAGCTCATATACCTTCAGTTGGAAACTCGCTTCTTCAGGTCATAAGAGTTCCTGAATAAATTTTTAAAATACGGCTTCTCCTTGTACTGTGCTTGTCCAATGATCAGTGAGTACAGGAAATGAATCACATTCATCTTGACATTCTCACTATAAACAAAATCAGAATGAGAAAGGAAAATGCAGCTAAATGGAAGGTCCAGATCATAGGTTCTCCTTAAAGAGGAGAGCAAAGAACCAAGCAGAGTGGGTTTTACAGTGTCCAAAGGCAACAAGAAATAACATTTCAATGATCACAGAAACTGGCAAGAAAAACCACCAAGAAAATAATGTCAGTATATATACAAACAGTAATAGCCCACATTTTACGTATGTGATGCTTTAAGGTTTGCAAAGTACTTTAAAAATATGTTCCCACTTAATTCATTTTACAGCTGGGGAAACTGAGGCAGATAATGTCTTGGGTCACACAGCTGTTAAGTGTTTAAGAATTACTGGTAGATAGGGGCGGCTAGGTGGCGTAGTGGATAAAGCACCAGCCTTGGAGTCAGGAGTACCTGGGTTCAAATCCGGTCTCAGACACTTAATAATTACCTAGCTGTGTGGCCTTGGGCAAGCCACTTAACCCCATTTGCCTTACAAAAAAAAAAACCTAAAAAAAAAAGAATTACTGGTAGAATAATTCTACAAAGAATTTCAAAAAGACCTTCCAAAGGAAATTAATATAAACTTTGATACCATACAAATATGGAAATAAAAAATATATCAGAAAGCATAGGTCAAGAATAATGAATGAGAGACTCAAAAGATGTGTGTACTAACCACAAGTCTCAGATTTATATATCAGGAATATAGATTTATTATTAACGAGGAAAGGTAAGAGGATGGGAAGAAGGGAGGAAAGAGAAGAAGAGAATGAGGCAAGGGAAGAAAGAACATAAGGGAAGGCAGGATGAAAGAAAAGGAAGAGATGGGGGGAGGAAGAAGAGTAGAAGGGAGAGGGGAAGAGGAAAAGGAGGGGGAAAGGAGGAAGAAAGGAGAGAAATCAAATTCATTAGTCCATCAGTCAGTTCACCTCAAGGTGAGGAGATGCCTAGCCAGCAAAGAGTAGAGTCTACCAATTGCTCTCAAGTTCTAAAGGCTTCAGCTTTGAGGCCAAGAATGTAAGGATGTGGGTGGCTGTAGCTGGAGGTGTGGCCTGAGGACGAGTCTTCTGACTAAGTTGGCCACAGGGCAATGAAATTCGGGGCCAAACCCAATCTCTCTCCAAGACCACTTGGGGAGCACCCATTCCAATAGCATCTTTGAGGTATGGAAGCAGAAAGGGAAATATGTCTCTATAGGGAGTGTATATCCATATTACAGTCTTTTCCCTGAGCTCTTTTAATAGAAACTGTATTTTTAAAAATTGCTTCAGGACCCTTATGATCTGAAGAGGCAAGTGTCCAACTGAAGAAGTACAAGCTCTGACAAGATTCACATGGGAAATAACTATCAGGAGAGCCTGGGTCAACTCCTCAAAAGTCTTTCTGGTGATGCAATTCTAAGAGATGGTCTATGCTCTTAAAATGAGAGGAAAGCCAAAAACATAGAAGGAGCATTAGGAATGACTCTTCTGATAAATCCTATGGCAATTTGGGAATAATAAATATCCCTTGATTATTATGCTGATGAAACAAAAACTAGACAACAGGAACCAATCCTGCCATTTTAATAGTTTGGTTTCTAAAATGTCTAAGTGTAGGAAGCCACGAGTCAAGATTTAAGAAAAATTTAAAATTGATCGATGTGTCTAACTGGAATAATTTACACCTGCACCTTGACCTCTTATACTTGGATGACATATTAATGATTCAGTTTATGACAATACTGGGACACGCACAGAACACCTAAGACCATAAAAAACAAAAAATCAAGTAGTATCCAAATAAATGGCACATAAAAAGACAAAGTATAGTGAAATTTGACTTTCGACTTTTTTCCGCCCACATTGAATGTCACAGACCCTTTACTTTTACTATGATATAATTATAATATTAATAGTCCCATACATTTACAGTTCACAAGAATTTGATGTGTGCAAAAAAATGCTGAAAACATCAATTTTAGCTCTGACATTTCATTACACTATCAGTACATTACAGCCCCCAGGTTACAGTATTAAAAAAAATCTATAATGTTATGCATGTTCCAAGGTTGAAAGAGTTGTTAGTTTTGAGAACATTTCAATAAGGTGCTCTATCGACTGAAAGTCTGAGCTTTAAAGAGACCTTGGCCATTTGTGACCAATAAGGGGGAAAGTGGCATGTCTCAGTAAATAAACTGAGTGGGGTATGAGTTGGCAGGCAGGCTAGGCTGAAATTCTACTGAGTATTTCCTGCTTTGTAAAAGAAAAAGAATTTATAGTAATGTTAAAAATTAAAAACTCAACCACATCTGGAGAAAAATTCTTAACATCCTCTCCCCCTCCCTCTCTCTGTCTTTCCTCCCCCCTTGTTCTCTCAGTCTGACTGACAGCTATGGCATGGGATGAGAATTTTTAAGAGAACATCACCTTAAAATGTGGGCAACAACAGCCGGGCCATACCAATCGCCAGCTGTTTTTCCAGACTTCTTCCCATATTCAATTAGCTGATGCAAGCCAAAGCAGGCCGGTGGAGAGTCACCGAACCACGAGACAATCTTCCTGTGGCAGGTCTCATTTTTGCCTTCATCATCCAAGTCCCTCCTGCATGTTTCTTTAAGAACGGACGCTGGGACTTTGGGGGCTCTTTCTCCCGTTAGGGAGGCTTCAAATGACGCAGTGAGTTTTTTCACAGTGTGAGAAGTCCAGGATTCAGAATCAGAGTTTTCAAAGTCCAATGCATCTGGCCAGGTCCAGGCTAGAGGAGTTTTAAGACAAGGTGTTCATTGGTCTTAAACAATCAAATTTTAACAAACAAACTTTAATTTTAACATTCATACCCTTCCTGGCCTCAAGGCTGAAGCCTTGAGTAGACCACAATTTTCAAATTATATTTGCAACCCTCTCTAGCTATTTCTATCAAAAATCAAAGCAAATTTAGCAAGTGGGTATAACAACTGCAAATAGCAAAACAATCCTAAAAGAATGAGATTTTTCTGTAACTTAAAGATCAAATTTGAGGCTTTTTTTTCCTATAAGGTTTTCTTTTTCCAGAAAAAAATGATAGAAGCCTCACAATGTGGTACAGTTGAAGGACAGCCTGGCCAGGCCTGAGGCCAACTGAGCTTTGGCCACATGTGTCCCAACTCCACCCTGATGTTTGACCTTGAGAGAGTCCTGACCTCCCTGTGTCTCAGTAGGGAAGAAGCCTATTCAGGGAATTCACAAGGCCCATGAACTTGGAGGGGGGAAAAATGTCATCTTTATTCTCCTTAAATCTCTAGATAACATTTAGCATTTCCTTCTATTCACTCAAAGTACAACGCTGAATCCAGGCCCAAAGGTTTCACCAAACTACCAAAGGGCCCAGGCCATGGAGAAGGTGAAGCACCCCAGACTAAAAGCTCCCTGGCAGTGACCACGTTCTCTGACTCTCATCCTTGGGAAGGGGGGACCTCTCTACTTCTTCAGTCAAACTCCAAGGGGAAAGTCTGGTCCTGGCTTCAGAAGACAGAAGATGCCTCCCCCTTCTCAGCCAAGAGAGACCAACCTGCAATGTGGGGGTAATATTACCCAAGCTGTCAGATCCACTCACTTCAGGAAGAGATGAGTAGGGGAAGAGGCTTAAAGAAGTGACTGAAGGATAGAAAACACTTTCAAGAAACCCTAAGACACACAGTGAGCTGCATGGCCAAGACAGGAACTTCACAGAGCATCAGACAGCAGAGGCCAAGGAGGTCTTCCAACTGTGAGGACAAACAGGGGATGGAAAGCTGTCCTACAGACAGGTTGAGAACTGCTCCCCTTTCTACAAAGAACCCCCTTCTTTCTTAGTGTCCCTGAAACAACTAGCCCCATGTTCAGGGTGACAGCATCCCTACTTCCAACCCACCAGGGGTCCTTGGCCTGTTGACTCTGCTTTCCCTTGCCGTCTGCCCTCCAAACAATAAATGGATCCTCTTCTGCAAGGCCTCCATGCCCATACTCACAGCTGGTCAGGACAGGCTGGAGCAGAGCAGCAAACCCAAGCTTCTCTGCAGTCCACAAAATGAGTCACAGAATCAGAAAGAAGCAAAGAGCTTAAGGGGCCTTAAGAAATCATGTGGGATTGGTTCTCCATCACACAGGACTACACTGAACTACCTCAGAAAAATAAAAAGATTTTCAAAGAAAATGATTTTACCACTTCCTTTCCTAAGCTATTGCATTATTTTAAAACACTTCTATTAGTAAAATGATAGGAAATATTCTTATACTGAAGTCTATGTATATTCACAACCATAATTTATACACACACATGTTAAAAGTTTGAAAACTCAGGTCCCCAGTACATGCTTTGGTAAATAAATATTGGAGCAACATAATCAGATAATGGAGTTAACCTAAAAAAAAATTTAACTGAACACATGACTAACCCATGAATTTTCTCAAAGTTTAATGGTAAAAGAACAAAAAGATTAGTATTAGAGGAAAGAATTATGAAATAAATCAAATCAAAATGTACCCCATTATTTAGGTAGGAAAGATTCTAAACTAGCCAAAATATTACCAAAAAACAACTTTCAAGTTAAACATCCCCATGACAGCTTGTCACTACAATTCATATAGGCTTTCCAAATCCTGATGATGAATAGCAATTTAATCATGAAAAGGATAATGAGTAAAAGCATCTTTACATACAATTAACAAGAAAGATGACTCACTTAAGAGTCAATGTATTCCCAAAGCAACAAGGCTCAAACACCAATGGAGGACAGAAACAGGAGAGACTGCCCTGCAGGATGGCTCCCTCATCATCATCATACTGCCTTTTCTCTACAGTTTAGACTTAGGAGTGGGTGAAAGGGCCTGTCCACTATCCCACAGCCAGGATGGTTAGAGGCAGGACTTGAATCCAGGTCTTTCTGTTTCTGCAGCCAGGTATCTCTGGCCACTCTCACAAAGGCCCTCTTTAAAAAAAAATAGAGGGGCGGCTAGGTGGCGCAGTGGATGAAGCACCAGCCTTGGAGTCAGGAGTACCTGGGTTCAAATCCGGTCTCAGACACTTAGTAATTACCTAGCTGTGTGGACTTGGGCAAGCCACTTAACCCCATTTGCCTTGAAAAAACCTAAAAAGAAAAAAAAAGAAAAAAATGGAAAATAGCTGGTTGGGAAAGCAAGCTGAGTGAACAAAGCTCAAAGGACCTTTCCTGCCCGTGACCAGGAAAGACAGAACATAAGTAGTGGAAGAAAAGGAAACTTCCAGAAAATGTACAATCTGAAGAGACATGGTTGACCAGGCAGGAAGGATGGCAGACCTGAGGGCCACACCTGAGTCACCGAAGAAGACCCCAGCACAGGGCAAAGGACAGAAGATGGGGATGGGCAGCTATCGGCACAGCGTGAAGTGGGAACACGTGTCTGTCCCAGATACAAGGAAGGACTGGAAAAGAGCTGGCATCAGCTGAATGCCAGTGGGTGCCAAAGGAAGAACTCGTGACCAGCAGGTGATGAACTTCAATTACACAACAAGAGGATAATGGAAAATGTGGCAAAGTCTAAGTGCTCTCCCAGCCCCTAGAAACAGGGGTCGTCAGAGGGAAAGGGGGCCAGATTTAACTAGGGGGCCTGGGCTGGGCTGGAACCTCAGAGCCTACCCAACCAAAGGTGAACGTATGAACTGAAAGAAGCCGAACCAGGAAAATCATACACCCAGGGATGAGAGAAAGACAAAGAAGAAAAGAGGAAAGGAGGGGAGGGAAGGGAGAGGAGGGGAGGGAAGGGAGAGGTGGGGAGGGGAAGGGAGAGGTTGGGGTGGAGGGTGAAGGAGAGGTGGGGAGAGGGGTAAGGGAGTGGCAAGGGATAAGAAATACTGTATATACCATTAGAAGTGGTCATTGTTTCCACTAGTTCTGCTAAAAAAAAAAAAAGTTCTTTAGTACCGGAAAACTCTTGGGGAAGGGGAGGGTTAACCAGAAATACAGGGAAATTTTTTAAAAGGCTTAGATAAAAAAATTTTAGGAGGAAGGCAGTAGGGAGGAGGAATGCTACACATTAATCATCCTGGAGCAAGGCAGTCCTTGCCACAGGTTTGAGAGATGGGAATGGTCTGGGGGGGGGGGGGGTGACAAGAGAACAGGAACAATGGAAAGGGGGTGACTTTACCTCGGCCAAGGAAATGGAGAATGAGGCCCTGCGCCAAGAGCATCTGGCCTGTCCTCAGCGTGCAGCCCCAGCCACAGTCCGTGGTCAAGGTGGAGCCCTCCAACTGGGGAAACTCTTCCCGGTAGGTCAGCCATATCCTAGAAATGAAATCTCTCCGGAATTCTTCAACGTTCCCAGAAATGATGACATGGTCCTTTTCTACTGGCCATTTCGATCGGACAGGCGCCGTTTCATTTTCTTCTGTAAGACAAAAACATAAGGCTCATGCTCCATCCAGGTGACCAGCCTGTGAGGAAGACCACTGAAACCCAACCCTAGGCAGCAGACCCCTGCCCAGCTGACACCAAGTGGCTGTGGAATACCAGACAAGCCCTCCTACACCAAACTGTGGCAAGGACCCCAGGAGACTCTAAACAAAAGCACCTGGTAAACTGTTCCATAAACAGAAACATAATTATGAATTTCTTTCTCATTAGCAATCATGACGATGGGTGTGCTTCATTTTCTATATCACCAACTCTAAGACAACATGGGTCACTGGTGGGCCATCTGTAAATGGAATAGAGGAAGCTTCAATGGCTCAAACTCAAAATTTACAGACCAATCAGGGTAGGCTAGAGCACAAGAGGAGAATGCCACAGCCCCCATGTGTTCATTGCCATTCTTTGGTTTCTAAGAGGAGGGGCTGCACCGGAGCTCCTCTGGAAGAGTCTCCTAAGGGGCAGGTATCTTTTATCTCCTGTGTTCCAGGATGCTGCCACAGGAAGGGCTGTGGCAATCTAATCCCCATGACCCAGCTTGTCATGCCACATCTTCTAATTTCCACCAAAAGGCTCTTCCTGGCCCCTCTCTGGATGGTGTCTCTCTCTCTCTCTCTCTCTCTCTCTGCAGTTTTTGCAGCACAGTCCCTTGACTGACTACACTCATCCCCCACAAGAACATCATCCTGGGGTCAAGGACCCCTCTGTTTCTGCATCTGGCCCCTTTGGGGCTTGGCTATTAGGCCCAAAGAAGGCACCTCATTGATGGTGCTGCTTTTGTCCCTTCACTTGCCTCCACCTCTAGGAATCCCTCTCTCCATTTCCAGTTCCCACAGGGTGGTTCTCTGGGTATCCTCCTTGAGCCCTGCCCAGTTTCCCATGGGCTCCCTGGTTTTCACTGCAAGTCCCCAGCACCTAGCTCCCAATCTGGCCCATGGCAGGACTTCATCAATCTGTCCATTTAAATTGTTAAATTCAACAACACAAAACCTTCTTGGTGGAATCATGGCAACATAAAGGAGGTCAGTGAAACCAAAGGCTAGCCAGACTCAAAATGCGGACTGCTCAGAAACATGCAGCTGGATGGGTGCCCGTCTCATGAGACCCCCCCCCAACATGTCTCTCTTGAGGAAGGACTCCAGATGGAGAATAGCCTGAGTCCAGAATGGAGGAGTAGGACATCTGGCTTGGGAAATCTCAAGATACTTCCAATGACTCCCAATGGCCTGCCAGCACAAAAGCCTTCTTCTCAAATCCCAGCCCTCCTCTGGCTAACCATTGGAGCTCTGGGAAGATGGGCAGCGAGAGACCGGGAGGTGGCCATCAAGAGGTCCTTGGTGATCCTGGAGTTTCTGTGGGACAATGAGACTAGAACCCACACAGCAAAGACTCAAGAAGGCTGTCCTTGTGCCAAGAGCTTCCTCTGCATCTAGCAGACCTAAGACAGGATCTTCTCCTTCCCTCTGAGCCCTAACACCAGAGGACCCACACACACACTCTTGCCCCCACCCAGTTTCTCCTGTGCCACCCTCCCTATCAGACTGGCAGCTCCTTGAAGGCAGGCTTGGCCTTTCTTTTCCATTTCCAACATGCAGCACAGCCCTGGCCCACTCCTCATTTCTGAAGGGGCCAAAGAAACCAGGCCTGGCTCTGCCTTATACTGAGGTGGAGAGAAAAGAGAACACTCATGAAGTGGGAGCAAAGGAGAGAGCGCAGTACAAACACTGCAGCAGGTGGGCCAAACTCAAATCATGGAACAGGGAAAATGAGAGATGCCAATATTCACTGAATTTCCAGAAAAAAACCTTCAAAGTTGTTTACAGATTTTGGACTCTCACCTTCAGATTTGAAATGATAACATTTCCCCAGAAGTAACACTGGTGAATTCCTGCTGAAATATGTCTTTGTCTTCAACACCCAACCTAAAGGAGAGAGAGAGAGAGAGAGAGAGAGAGAGAGAGAGAGAGAGAGAGAATGAACGCTTGGTCATGAAAACAGGCCAAGTCAAAAATCACCAAAGTATTTTCTCTGCCAACTCCAGGATGCTGACAATTATCACTCTATGTGTGAGGAGGAGGGAAAATATCTGAACTCAAATCAAAACAAAGCTCTTTTGTGTTCACTCATTTTCACTACAATCTAGTGTTCCAAAGAAAGCCCCATTGTATTAACACAGAAAATGGCAGAAGGGGCACGAGACTGCAAATTCTCCACTCTACAGCATTCCCCATGAAGCCATACCCTCTTTTCTTTCCAAATGCTTTGTGCCTTCGCTGCTCATGACTTGTCAGCCCCAGTCCCGCCTGCCCACCCCACCTGACCACCCCTTCTGACTGCCCCATTTGACTTCCCAGACCAACTGCCCTACCTGACCGCTGGGCTGCCCTGCCTGACCAGCGCCCTCCACCTCCTCTGGACAACCTCACTGCCACTAAACTGAACTGGGGAGATCAGGTGACCATGCTGAACAGGTGTTTCTTCACCTCAAGGTAGCCCTTTGACTTCTCCCACTGACCCCTCAATTACCACCCCCAGACAAATTTCCAAACATCCCCTTCTCCCTTCAGGCCTCCTAGGAATTCCTTCTCCCCCTTTGCTCAAACAATCGACAGGTGCTTATGAAATTCTGATATCTTCTCCAAGTCACCCCCACGCTTTTTCCAAGGTTCTCTAATGAGGAGGGGCCACCAGGAGCCACCCTCCATGTCCGGCAGCTGACTGGCCTCTCTCTAACCCTAACCTTCCCTCCCCCCCACCCCCAGCTCCTTCCCTATTTCCTAGAAATATGCTGAAGCCCCTCAAATCTCCTCACTTCCCCCTCTTCCAACTAAATTTGCTTTCCTCTCTGTTGCCTCCTCCTCTTCCCTCCTACTCCTCAGCTCAGTCTCTGAGTGACCAAGGAGCTCTTAAATGCCAGACCTGAAGCTCTTTCCTGGGGTCCCACTAGATGCCACTGCCCACCCTGGCCACCCTCTCCTGTGGACAACTCTCTGCTCCTTGGCCTGGTTCTCCTCTGACCTGTCTGATGTCAGCTCCCCTCCATCTCCTCACTGGCTCTTCACCCTCCCTTCCCCAGGCCCCCCTCTCTCCTGGTTCTCTTCTTTAGTCTCCACAGGTTGAACTCTCATCTCCAAGCAGATGGTCCACAGAGCCCCTCATCCAGGGCTATCTCTCCCCTGCTTTTCAGTCCACATTTCAAACTCAACAGAACCCAGGCTGAGACTGAGTGCTCCCCCAAGCCACTGCTCCTCTAAACTTCCCAAGAGCTGCCCAAGGCACCCTTCATGGACCCTCCAGGGTGGCCACAGCTGTCATTATTCATCATCTGCCAAGGCTTGTTACCTGCACCTCCACAACCTCTGCTCTTTCCTCCCTCTGTCGCCCCTTTGCCTCCTCACTGGTCTCCCTGCCTTCAAGTCTTCACCCTCCCCTCCACTCCATCGTCCCACAGAGCTTCTAAAGGATCTTTCCAAAGGGTCCTGTCCCCCACCCAAGGTGCCCCTTTCTTGGCTAAAAGCATCTAGACCTTTCCATCTTTCAGCTGCTCCTGCCACAGCCTGGACTTAAGGTAGAATCTGTACAGTGCTAGACAAAGATCAGCTCTTCACTTTACCTCCCAGCTCTTTCCTTAAGAATTGACTCAATGAGAAAACAGCCATCCACTCCGAGGGTCCATGTCAGAGGAACCCCCTGCAATACTCCCTCCCTGGGGAATGCACAGAGGAGAAGGCAGATGCAAAGCATCTCTAACCTGAAGTGGAGCTGGGTCAAGCTGCAGCCCTCGACACTTTCCACCACATCTTCTAAACAATTATTACCTCATTTGATTCTCACAGCAAACCCATGAGGCTGCTGCTATTACAATCCTCATTTTACAGATGGGGAAATTGAGGACAGGAGGGCTGATGTGTCTGTGGAAAGGTTCGAGCTCACTCCTTTCCACCGGCTGACTTGTCCAGTGACATTACAATTGTGTAAAGATGGTTGTTTGGCGTCAGTGATTTCACAATAATGATAATGACACTTACTGTATTTCATGTTGTTCCAGGCTGACATAAATTTTGTTTTGAGCTTGTCGACTTCATCTGTCCCCGTGGCTTCCATAGTCAGTGGGAGACAAAGCCATCCCTCAGTCACATTCTTTGGTGAAGCGTGCTTGGCTTCCTTTACAGATACACAAACACAAGGAATCACAAATGGTCATCAACATCTCTATTCAACATAAACCCATGTACACGTGTGTGCTCCAAACACACAAACAAGGGGGACAGCTAGAGCACCAGCCCTGGAGTCAGGAGGACCTGAGTTCAAATCCAGACTCAGACACTTAATAATTGCCTAGCTGTGTGGCCTTGGGCTAGTCACTTAACCCTACTGCCTAGCAAAAACTAAAACGAAAAAATAAAAAATCAAGTACAGTAAATGATGCCAACTTGTCTCATGATACTTAAATGGGAAGCACAACTAGGAAAGGGGCTTTCAAAAGCTTCAATTTATAGAAACAGAAAATGATCAGATGTTCTATGAATATTTAAGTAACAAAAACATTTAATTCAAAATACACAACTATAAAATTATCACATAAAGGCAAACCAAAAATCTCTTCCAATCGCTCTCAACTGCACAACAAACCTGGCAAAAGTATACCTCCCCCACTCTGGGGCTCATGAGCTTCCCTCAATTTTATTTAGAGAAGGCTAGTAGAATCCTCATAAAAATAGGATATTTTCACAATTGAACCATTTATATATATATATATATATATATATATATATATATATATATACATACATTTATGAAATAGATTATGATTTTCATATGAATTTGAAACATTTTTTTTAATTGAGACATTTCCTCCCATTCCCAAACTCTCCATCACTGAAAGAGACAAACAATGTGGAGCAACAGATCCACCCGCATAACACCATAGGATCTGCAGCTTGGAAGCAAGACCTCTTGGAGTTTTCCAAGGCAAATCAGAGTCAAAATCAAGAGTGAGGGATATATTCTGAAGGGAAAATAAATTATATCTGAAAATACTTGCAGTTAGTTGAAATAGTACATAGTTTACTTTCCATGGAAAGAATATTTCACAGAACATTAACCTTTTAAGTTATAAAGATCTCCTCAAAGGTATTGATAAAATTATTCTTATAACAATACATTCTATTTTTCAATGTGCATTGTAAGTACAAAATGCTACTAATTATGCTTTTTGTTTTGACATAAAGTTCCTTCCTCTTAGCCTTAAAATAAGCCGTCCATTTTGTAATAAAGTTCATTCAGGTCAGGTTGAGAATGTTAGTAGTAGCAGCCCAGGCTTTGCTCTCTTCCAATGCATATTTTCAAAGAAAGCTATTTTACTTAGTGGTCAAGGAAAAAGGAAGAAGTGGGGGGAGGGAAGCAAAGAACTGATTCGGAGAAATCATCCTATAAATACTCAATTTTCCACTTACATGACTTTTCATGACCAGGATAATTACATAATGACTCATACTACACAAATATTAGAGGACACTGATAAATTATAATAATTACTAGAGAACTTCTTGTTTGCAAAATGCTTTAGATACATTAACTCATTTCACAAGAACTCTGTGAGATAGTATGATTGCTGTTTCTATTTTACAGATAAGAAATCTGAAGCAGAGAGATTAAAAGACTTGGATCACAGAGCTAAATGAGTGAGACTGGACTCTGTTGTTCTTTTAAAGTCAGGAGCCAGGGCCAGCACCTGAACTTCACTACTGAGAAAACTCCTCTAGCAGTGCACTCCACCTAGAGACTTACCTGTGTGCGAAGTGCCCCTCCAGGCTGCCCCGGCCTGAGGTGCCACAGGCAGGCAGGGGCAGAGGCTGCCAACCTGCTCTATCCTACCCTGTGAGTGCCTTCAGGGGGCTATAGTGTAAAAGCTTTATCACTAAGGAGCTTCAGGATTCAGATGGAGAACGTAAGCACTGGAAATGTAACCCAAAATGCAAACCATCAGCTCTACAATCTACCACAGGTTATGGTCTCAAAGATCATGAGTGAATATGTGGTTTGGAACTGTGTGGGAAAACCATCTTTCCAGACAAATGTTACAAATTTTGTTTCGAGTTCCAGACTAGCCCACAAACATCTATTTAAGTCATCTTAGAAAACAATACTCCTATAATGCTAGCAAGTAAATCACACAGGATAATGATAAACTCTGAGATAGTTTTGCTTCCTTTTGTGAATGCTGACAACATGAGAAAAAACAATTTTAACTGGAGGAAGATGAAAAGATGGATGAGATATTTAGAAAGATTCTGAATATAATTTCTGGTTACTTTCAAGAATATTAGAGAATATCATTGGTTCTTTGCCACATCTAATTTCATTTTTAAAATGTTTTCTTCCATATCAAAACAACACGGCAGGTGTTTGTCAGACATTCTGCTAAAAGGAAGATGGTTAGGAGAATGTATAAATGCCAGAAAAATGACAGCTGGCATTATTTCTAGCCTAAAATTGCCTGAAAGAGGAAAACCAGAGACTGAAACTTGGAGTGAGGCAGTTCTCCCAAGTGGCTCCAAACAGCACCATCAGCTCAGGCCCCTCTCTGGCTGCGGTACAGAAAGAAGGTGGGCAAGAGGGGCGGTAGGGAGGGAGGGAGGGGAGGCCAGAAAGGAGGCAGGGAACGAATGACCACTAATATAGACAGGAAGTTCACAACCTGAGGGTTCCTATATGGCACAGTGGAATCGGTCTGACTCATCTTCCTAAATTCAAATCTGGCTTCAGACTCACTAGCTATGTGACCCCTGGGCAAGTCACTTCAACCTGCTTGCCTCATTTAAAATGAGCTAAAGAAAAAAAATGGCAAACCATCCTAATATCTCTGCCAAGAAAAGCCCAAATGAGGTCAGTCAGAGATGACTGGAAAAATGACCGAATAATATATACATATGTATGTATATGTATAAATAGGTTATACATATGTGACTATATACACAAATAAATGTTAATTGTTTATATATAGCTTTTATACCATACTTTATCAGAACAACTTGCTACAAAAAAAACAAGGATGTTTTTTGCCATTCGACCACTTCCCTTCTCATTCTAGATTCACTCACTTTGTGCAGAAGCTTCTCAGTTCCATAGAAGCAGGTATCTATTTATCTTCTATAATTGCCTCTAACCTTTAATTAAGATTAAATCTCTCACACAGCTGTAAGGTATGTTCCTCTTCTTTTATTTTTCAACTGTGAGTTTTAATATTAAGGTTATTTATGCATTTAGAACATAATGTGGAATATAATGTTAAGTTTTAATCCAAATAAGTGATCTAATTTCTCAGTTTTCTCAATAATTTTACTCAATGTTTAATACAAATGTGTAGGTACAATATTAACCTGACTGTTCACCACTGAGGGGAGGGGGGTGGGAAGAGAGGGCGGAAGGAAATTCTGTAACAAAAATAAAATATCAACAAAAACAATTTTACTCAAATAGGGTTTCTTTCCCAAATAACTTTTGTTTCGTGCTTCATTAAACACTGGGTTGTAAAGTTCCAGTGTTTCTGACTCTCCATAGTCCAGTCTGGTCCATTGATCTAAGTTCTATTTTTTTAAGATACTACCTAGTCTAGTCTGGTCCTTTGATCTTCCTCTGCTTTTTAAGTAATACCAAATGGTTTTGATGACTTTTGCTTTATAATATAGTTTGAGATCTGGAAGTGCTGTTTGTTCCACTTTCATCCCTACCTCTTTTCATTATTTCCTTTGATATTTTAGATCTCTTGTTTTCTCAAGGAACTTTTTTATTATTTTAGTAAGTTCAAGTATCACTTTATGATTTAAAAGTATATATTAACCATGGTGGTGTTACTGTTTTTATTATACTGATATAATCAAACCATCAACATTTAAAATTCTTTCAGTCATTTATTTTTTAGGAGTTATTTTTTAATTGAATCGATAAAAGTATTGTTTTAGTGGATTCTCAAATATTTTATTTATTTTCTAGTTAATTGGAATGGGATTTTCCTTTCTGTTATTGCCTCGTGATTTTATCATTTTGAAATATTGTTGATTTGGGGGGAGGAGGAGGCCATCAGGGTTAAGTGACTTGGCCTGGGTCACACAGATAGTAAGGATCTGAGGTCAAATTTGAACTCAGGGCCTCAAGGGTCAGTGCTCTATCCACTGTACCACCTGGCTGCCCCAACGCTGATGATTTTTGTAGATTTTGTAGTTTGCAACTTATTGAAGCTATTGTCTCAATGTCTTTTTTTTTGATTCCCTAAGATTTTCTAAATTAACCATCATATAGTCAGCAAACAAGGATAGTTTTTTCTTCACTTTACCTCTTTGCACTTTTAATTTCTTTCTGTTATTTTATTGCTATTGATAGCATTTCCAGGACTATATCAAGTAATAGTGGAGAGGGTGGGCAACTCTGTGCTTTACTTCTATGTGAATTTTACTTCTATATGGAATCTATGTGGTACTAGAAAAGGTTCTAGTTTTTTTTCTCAATATGATTCATGGCTTCAGTTTTGAATACTTTCTATGATTTTTTTTAAAAGTCCCTCTATACCTACATGCTGAATTTTGTTAAAGGCTTTTCTGTATCTATTGAGACAATTCTGTACTTTCAGACATTTTTCTTCTTAATGCTGAATATGTTGAATATATATAATGTTGAACTATCCTGGGATAAATCACTATAGTCTTGATTTTGAATCAATATTCATTAATAATATTAGTCTATAGTTCTCTGCTTCGTCCCTCCTTGATTTGGCTATCTTTGTCTCATAAGAGGATTCTAGTGGATTTCCTAATTTTTGAGAATAACTTTTACAGCACTGGAACAAAATGTTCTTCACAAGTTTATAGAAACTTTGTTTCCCCACTCCAGTAGCCCTTTATAGCTAGTTCCATTTCCTTTTCTGAGGTTGGATTACATAAGACTTCTGCTTAGTCTTCTGTTGAAGACAGAGGTATTCCCCTCATTTGTGTTCTCAATTTTGTGAATAACTGCTGTAGTAGGTTTTGATCATTCTTTTTATTTCTCATTGTTGTGTTAATTCAGTCATTTTCTTGATCTTATTTTTGTCCTTAAAAATACTGGTTAACAATATATCAACTTCATTAGTCTTTGCAGAGAATCAGTTTTCTGGTTTTCCGAATTCCTGTGTTTCTTTGATTTCCAATGAATTTCTTCTATCATTTCTAACATCTTCAATTTAATGTTTATTTTAGGTCTACTTGTTAGTTTTCTAATTTTTTAGGTTTTTTTGTTGTTTTTGTTTTTGCAAGGCAGTGGGGTTAAGTGGCTTGCCCAAGGCCACACAGCCAGGTAATTATTAAGTGTCTGAGACCAGATTTGAACTCAGGTACTTCTGACTCCAAGGCCAGTGTTTTATCCACTTCACCACCTAGCCACCCTAGTTTTCTAATTTTTAAAATGCATATCCACTTCATTAATTTCCTTTTTCTATTTTGTTAATATTTGTTTATAGATATATGCTTTTTTATCTCTTGGGCCTTTTTTAACTACAACTTCAAAATTCTATATGCTGTCTCATCACTGTCATTTTTTTTATCATTTTCTTAACATAATTATTCCTATACATTATTTTTTGACTCATTCATTAATTTGGATTTCATTGTTAAGTTTTCATTTGGGTCTGTCTTTTGTTTATATTCCCTGAATCAATTACTATTTTTATATTCCCTGAATCAATTACTATTTTTAATTATGTTATGGGCTGTAATGGAAATGTTTATACTATTTCTGTCTTTTAAATTTGCTTGCACTATTGCTGATCCCTAATGCACTTTCATTTTCTGTAAAAGTTTCACATGATGCTAAGCTATATATTCTTTAACACTTCCATTTAGAAAATACCGTCTTTTAGCTCTAGCTTCTTCACTAATTTGTTCAATTCCATATTTTTCCTTTTGTTTCACTTTCTCTTAGACTTATCTAAAACAGAGAGGGACACCGAAACTTTCTACCACTATTACATTACTCTTTCTGTCTTCTGTTGTTCATTTAATTTTATCTTTATAAATTTAGATGTGAAGGCATTTAATATTAGTATTCCTATTCATCTGCTGTCTACCATTTATTTTAGCAAAAAGATGTTTCCCGTTTATCCCTTTTAGATAGAAATATGTGTTTTGTCTGATACCATTAATTGTAACTCTCACTTTTTTGGATTCACCTGATGCATAATAAATTTTTCCCACTCTTTATTTTTATTCTACATACAAAGGGGTTTTTTTTGTTTTGTTTTTAGTTACTTGTAGAAAATAGAATATAGAGTTTTATATTCTTTTTTTTTAAGTTTTTTGCAAGGCAAATGGGGTTAAGTGGCTTGCCCAAGGCCACACAGCTAGGTAATTATTAAGTGTCTGAGGCCGCATTTGAACTCAGGTACTTCTGACTCCAGGGCCAGTGCTCTATCCACTGTGCCACCTAGCTGCCCCAGGTTTTATATTTTTATTTAATTTTTTTTCATTTTATTGAATTGTTAAGTCCATTAACATTTAAAGATAATCATAGCTGGGTTTATATTTTCCTCCACTTGACTCAAATATCAGATTTTTCCTTTTTCCTCTAAAACCATAGTACATTGTCTCTCCAGTTATTTTAATTTACTCTGATTAAGGCAAACCTATTTCCATGATTCCCTTCCCTTCACTCTCAAATCCCATTCGTCTTTTCTTAGTTTTCTATTTTGATTATCTTATGAGTTCATATTTCTTTCTTCTTTTTGTCCAACTATCTAATGGTTCCTCTTTTTTTTCCTCCTCCCAGGAAAGTAGCCATGTAAAAGATCCCTTCTTCTCTTCCCCTTCAACTCATTATCCTCATTAAGTTTTTCTTAATCTAATTCTCTAGCTTTTCCTAAAGAAGGACTCCTTTCCCTTCCATTTCACCCCATTCTCCTCATTCTCTTTTCTGTCTAGACTTTTATTCCTTGAGTTGTGATCACTATACTTAGTTATCCCTTCTTTATTCTCTGAATTCCTCATAGAATTAAAGCTCCTGAGGTAACAATTTTGAGGTACCACTTCTTCTAAACCATTTCCATGATACTCTCCCATAGATTTTGTTTCTGGGTCTCTCTTTCTGTTTTGATTACCTCTTAGAAATGCAATTCTTGCAGGTAATAGAGAGGACATAGTCTTAGGACAGGAATTTTCCTACATACCATGACTATGGTTTTCATTATCATCAGTTTTTCCCCATTTACCATATTGTTTCCTCTCTAGGTCCATGCCTACCCACTCTACTAAAGGTCAGCTGCCCCAGGACCTCTGAGGTAGCCTCCAGAAGCATGTAAGCCCTGAAAAGCCCATCCATTGTTAGGGTCCCACCCCCTTGAGAGAAGATCTCTCTCCAGGGGAGCAGTCATCAGAGGTAGCCTCCCTCCTATCACTGAACTGAGTGTCCGCTTTCTCTCTTTCTGTTTCTATCCCTCCTTTGTCTCCTTGCCCATCTTCCTGTAGGTTCTCTTCTTCCCTACACTGTTAGACTTTGGCTTCCTTAAGCTATCTCACAAATTCTTCTCTCTCCCTTCTTCCCCTCTCTTCTTTTATGTTCCCTCTCACAAAAGTACCAACTCCCCTGTAGGAAGGGGCTTCGTTCACAATGGTTCAGGCCTGTTTCTACTCTAGCTCTTCTGGTTGATTTTTGTTTTCCCCCGTTGTCTCCTTGTGGACTTCTCTAAAGAGCTCTCTTAAAGGTCTCTGGTTTGGTGAGGGCCTCCATTGCTGCAGGAAAAACATTCAAAGTCTACTGTCCCCTAGCTGGTCCCATCTTTCTAAATTTCTAAAGTCTTTTTCCCCAACATATACTCTCCAATCCAATGATGCCAGTCCTCAGGTTGTCCCAAAAACAGACCCTTCATCCCTTGGACCTGGGCATTTTCACTGGCCACCCTCCATGTCGGGGATGCTTTCCTTCCTCTGCTCCAGCTACTGACTTCCTTGGTTTTCTTTAAGACCCAACTAACTAATGAATATGGATGCAAAAATTTTAAATAAAATATAAGCAAAGAGGGGCGGCTAGGTGGCGTAGTGGATAAAGCACCGGCCTTGGAATCAGGAGTACCTGGGTTCAAATCCAGTCTCAGACACTTAATAATTACCTAGCTGTGTGGCCTTGGGCAAGCCACTTAACCTCATTTGCCTTGCAAAAAAAACTAAAAAAAAAAAAAACCTTAAAATATAAGCAAAGAGATTACAGCAAATTATCACCAGGATAATAAATTGTGACAAGGTAGGATGTATACCTGAATGCTGGACTGATTCAATATTTGGAAAACTATTAGCGTAATTAATCATATGTTCTAATATGGAAATACGTTTAACATGGTTGTGCATGTATAACTTATATAAAATCACTCACTGTCAAGGGGAAAGAAGAAGGTTGGAGAAAAATGTGGAACTCAAAACCTTACAAAAAGTGAATGTGGAAAACTAGCTTTACATGTAATTAGAAAAAATAAAATTAAAAGAATTATTAAAAATTAAAAACTTTAAAAGAGGAAATTCAACTGTAAACCATTTAACATACTAAAACTATCTAGAAAATAAAATATAAACATCTTAAAAAATAATAATTGACTATATAGAAAATAAAACTATTAGAAATCATACGATTATTTCAGTAGTTGCTGGAAAAGCTTTTGACAAAATATAGCATCCATTCCTATTAAAAACACAGGAAGAAATGAATTTTTCCTTAAAATGATAAGCAGCATCTCTCCATCAGAAAGCATTATATGCAATGGGATAAAACTAGAAGCCTCCCCAATAACATCAATGGTGAAACAAGAATTTCTGTTACCACCATTCTTATTTAATATTGTACTAGAAATATTAGCTTTAGCAATAGGAGAAGAAATTAAAGAAATTAGAATAGGCAGTGAGGAAACAAAACTTTCACTCTTTGCAGATGATATGATGGTATACTTAGAAAATCCTAGAGAATCCACTAAAAAACTACTTGAAACAATTAACAACTTTAGGAAAGTTACTAATATAAAATAAACCCACATAAATCATGAGCATTCCTAAACATTACTCACAAAGTCTAGCAGCAAGAGGTAGAAGGAGTAATTCCATTCAAAATAACTATAGATTAACAAAAAATATTTGGACGTCTACCTGCTGAGACAAATCTAGGTATTATATAAATAAAATTATAAAATGCTTTTCACACAAATAAGGCCAGATCTAAACAACTGGAAAAATATTAGTTGCTCATGGGTAGGCCAAATTAATATAATATAAAAGACAATTTTACCTAAATTAATCTACTTATTCAATGTCATACCAAACTACTCAAAAATTATTTTATAGAACTAGAAAAAAATAACAAAATTCATCTGAAGAAAACAGAAGTTAGTGAATATCAAGGGAATTATATAAAAAAAAAAGATGCAAAAGAAGGCCTTGGGCAAGCCTCTTAACCCCATTGCCTTGAAAAATCTAAAAAAAAAATGAATGATGATGATGAACATAAATATTCATAGCAGCTCTTTTTGTAGTAGTAAAGATTTGGAAATTGAGGGGATGTCCATCCATTGGAGAATGGATAAACAAACTGTGACATATGTATGTGATGGAACACTATTGTGCTATAAGAAATCATGAGGGACAAGATATCAAAAAAGTTTGGAAAGACTTGCATGAATTGATGCTGAGTGAGAGGAGCAGAACCAGAAGAACATTATACACCTTATCAACAACAATCTTGATGGACTTGCTCACCTCAGCAGTACAATGATCAAAGACAATTTTAGAAGACTTGTGATGGAAAATACCACCCATATCCAGAGAAAGAACTGTGGAGTTTAAATGAAGACCAAAGATATTATCTTCAATTTAAAAAAAAAAAAGAATGCTGAAAATTATCTTTATATATAATTGGAAACATAAATTTAAAAATTATTTTCAAAAAAAAAGACCCAACTAGATCAATGTATACCATGGAAACAATGTAAAGACTAATGACTGCCTTCTGTGGGGAGTGGGGGGGCAGGGAAGTAAGATTAGGGGAAAAATTGTTAAATTCAAAATAAATAGAATCTTTCTTTAAAAAAAAGTAAAAATATGGGGCAGCTAGGTAGCGTAGTGGATAGAACACTGACCCTGGAGTCAGGAGTACCTAAGTTCAAATCCAGCCTCAGACACTTAATAATTACCTAGCTGTGTGACCTTGGGCACTGAACCCCATTGCCTAGCAAAAACCTTTAAAAAAATAAAAATAAAAAAGACCCAACTAAAATTCCAGGAAGCCTTGCCTAACTCTTAATGCCAATGCTTTCCCTCTTTTAATTATTTCCTTTTTATCCTATATATAAACTGTTTTGTATATATTTCTTTGCTTGTTGTCTGTAAGCTCCTTGTGGGCAGGCATTGTCTTTTTTCTACCTTTGTATCCCTAGAGCTTGACACAGAGTCTGGTCCAAATTAAGTATTAAATACATATTTATTAAATTAAATTAAAGTGAATTAGTTACCTCTCTTGTATTCCATTGTTTAGGGTGTTTGAAAAGCAAATTATTTAAGTTTTATGTTCTTTCTAGGAAGACTTCAAATGCCTTTTTTGTATTAATGTATATCTATGTCAGACACTTTTCATTTACTAGCTGCATGGCCTTGGTAAATCGTATAAATTGGCATACCTCACATCCAGGACCATCTACAATTGTCCTGATCCATATCTGGTCACTGAACCCAGATGGCTCTGGAGGAGACAATGAGCTTGGTGACTTAGGCCATTCCCCCTCACTCAAATCCAATTCATGTACTTGTCATGGCCTCACCTCCCCTGATGTCATGGCCTTCTTCAAGAATGAAGGACATTATCATCTTTGTCATTAATGGTCTGGTTCAGGTTTATCGCCGATCTCCAGAACATTATCTTGGGTGCAGAAGAGTCTTGTGCTCTCCAAGCTTTCATTCCCTTATATGGGAGTCTTTCTCTGGATCAACTACAAGATTGGCTGGCTATATGTAGAACTGTTCGATTTAACCACTTTCTGTTTAAGTTTGCAATGCAGGGCTTCGGATTATTTTGGAGGCAAATCTGGATTCTTTTGATTAGCACTGTTTTCTATGTTCAGAAATTCTGAGAAATCTTCTTGTATTTTTTCTTCCATTGCAGCATTCAGGTTTTTGACCTGATGTGTTCTTCTGGGAGTCCCACAGTCTTTAACATCTCTGTCTCATGTCTGTGAGATCAATGTTTTGTTAGTATAGGGATCTTGTTTTAACATTCTTTTTTTTGCTTCTCTTCTTTGAGAGTACCCTTCATATTGATATATTTGCATTCCCAATTATTATTCTCTCTTTTTTTTGTTTCTTTAGTGAGACTTACTAGAGTGGATTTAAGTTATTCTATTCTACTGAATAATTCTGTTATGCAGATCACAAATTCTGGTTTTACAATTCTTATTTCTCTTTTAAACCATTCAGAAACATCCCAATGTGGTTCCAAGTTTGTCCTCTGCTTTATACGTTGCTATATTGCAACATATATTCAAACATGTGTGGACTGTATCCAGATAAGGAGCTGTGGAGTTTGAACAAAGTACAAGGACTATTCCCTTTAATTCGGAAAAAAAAAACCCAGATGTCTTATTGTCTGATCTGGTTACCTCTGAGAATTCTGTTCTCTTTAAGGATATGATTTCTCTCTCATCACACCCAATTTGGATCGAGGGACAACATGGAAACAAAGTAAAGACTGACGGAGAGCTATCTGTGGGGTGGGGGTGGGGGGAGGGAAGCAAGATTGGGGGAAAACTGTAAAACTCAAATAATATCTTTAATAAAAATTAAAATTAAAAAAAAAACATGTGTGGAGTCTTTTAGCTGATCTGAAGGTCCTATTCCCTTCTGTTATTAGCATTTTCCCTAATGATTTTTCTATGTTCGGTGTCTTTAAATGAATTTTCTATCTCCTGAAATCTTTGTAAGCTCCTGGATGGCAGGATTATTTTTTGTCTCTTGTTTGTATTCCTAGCAGTTACCTTGGGAGGTGAGGGGCGCGGGAGGGGGAAAAAGAGAAGAGCAAGGAGAAGGGAGAATTGAGTTCTGTGCAGATCTGCTGGACTACCGTGGGTGGTGGGTAAGAAATTACTGTGTGTCTTAGGGGCTAGAGATAAACCTTCTCTGCTGTTAACAGTCATTCAACTGTTACCTCATTATGGTTTTAATGTTCTAGACCAAGGAAGAGGCTGAAATTGCTTTATCTCCTATATAAATTCTATTTTGGAGCTTTGAGAGATCATGAGCATCAAAGAAAATGTCGAGTCCTACATTATATTAATTATGTGACTGATCATCAATCTCAAACAAATTCTTTTAGATATTTTATGCACATTTGACTGTGCAAAGTAAGAGAGCCACAATGGTTTACACTGCAAACTTTATGTAAATCTATAATATTTCCACCTTAAAAGCCAAACTAAGGAAGTCCAGCAGCTATTCAGTACTAACCAGTTCTCTTGCAATAAGATTCCAACTTCAACTCAGTCTAAGAAGACTAAGTGAAACTGCCCACTTTAACTCTTCTGAAACCCTTAAGGCTAGGAGTAAATGACTTTGAACTTGGTTTGAACTCAACACTAAGTCAACAAAAACAGAAAACTACAGTAGTTTTTAAAAGAATATTTCCCATTATTTAAGTATACCACATTATGACTAAATACAAATTATGACACTAAAACTTTTATTAAGAAAATTTTTCTGGAGTCAGGAGTACCTGAGTTCAAATCTAGCCTCAGACACTTAATAATTACCTAAATGTGTGGCCTTGGGCAAGCCACTTAACCCCATTTGCCTTGCAAAAACCTAAAAAAAAAAAAAATTTTTTTCATGACCAAATTGCATTCCGTTTCTAAACAAGCTATGAACCTGAGTTCAAATCCGGCCTCAGACACATGATAATTACTCAGCTGTGTGACCTTGGGCATGACACTTAACCCCATTGCCTTGCAAAAAACCATAAAAATAAATAAAAATTAAAAAGCAAACTGTGGAAAAATAAAAATTGCTGAGACAAAGGGGGTTCCTTCCCTCTTTTTGAGGACAAAAAACATTGTATTCTCATAACATTTAAAGATATCCAGTGCAATGGTTGTCATGTGTAAAACTCGAGTTCCTCAATTAAGTTTCCCATTAAAGATCTAGTCAAAAGAAAGTACTCAGAATTCTTGATGATCCACCATTTTTGTTTCATGTTAGAATAGATGAGGCAGAATCTGGAAGGAGTCACTGCTGTAACCCACACACTTAGTCTACCCCAACAGTTGTCACCCTTATAGATCACAAAGTGAAGGGATGATCTGATCATTATCTACTGAACTTCTATCTCTTAGCATCTAAATCATCTGGTTTGACTTCATAAACTGACCAAACTGATTTCATAATTGTCAAAGCTTTTTCATTTTTCCTTATGTAGACCTAAAGTAACATCAAAAGAATGTTTTGATCTCCAAATTACTCCTTAGGACGCATTTACTGTACCAGTATTCTTCACAATTTCGGAGACACTTTTGTCTTAACAAAAATTAAAAGCTCAAAAATGTTTTTGCATGCTTCCAAAAATCTTACCAACTAAAAGGTTAATCTCTAGCCCCTAAGACACACAGTAAAATCTTACCAACTAAAAAACTTACCAAATGAAATATCACATTTTTCTCCTCCTTCTTGACTGGACAGAGCCACATTTGCATTTCAACACATCAGTTTAGAAATAGCAGATAATACAGTTAGAGATGAGCAAACTGGATTCTCTTCTACCTCATCACTGATAGATAAGGCAACCAGTTTAGTGCTGATCCCTCAAACCTAATCATTAGTGGACTGGGTAACAGAATCCACTACAGGCAGGAATCTTTCTGGAAGTCAGAGATTTTCAGTTGGAAAATTTGATACAGAAATAATTGCTTGAGTCCAAGGTGTATTTTTTACAAAATCATTAAGAGAGTTAATAAATTTTGAACTGATCGATGTAAAGAATATTCAAGGTGCTGTCCTTAATGAGCAGGGGAAATCAGTTTTTTTTTTTTCCTTCTGATTATAGGAACATTTTTCCAGTTAGGATTTTCTAGGCTCTCCTCCTCACAGCTCCCTTGGGCTCAAGTCCGGGAGCCCTAATTCTACCAATGAAGACTTCTGGGACCTCCCAGATGGGATTCTGTGGCCAGATGAAATAGAAATATTGATTCAGAACTTCGAATGTGCTTTTAGCTCCCATGAAACAGACTCTGAATTCTGCCACAAAGTCTTCCATCTGGCAGCACTCTTTCTGCATTCTTGCATTTTTAGTAACCATTGTCAATTTTCTCCTGACCTTAAAGCCTTCAACCCCATGGCTGACTGTTTCAGAAGTGTCAGTTGCCTTCTTTTTCCATTCTGATTCAGGGAGTATCCTTTTACAATCTTCTGATCTGTTCTTTTTTTAAATTTTATTTATTTAAAGCAATGGGGTTAAGTGACTTGCCCAAAGTCACACAGCTAGGTAATTATTAAGTAACTGAGGCCAAATTTGGACTCAGGTCCTCCTGATTCCTGGGCCAGTGCTCTATTATCCACTGTATCACCTAGCTACCCCCTGGCCTGTTTTTTTTATCAACTAAAACAGATTATCTAAAAGTTTTCAGGCCAGATCCCTTTCTGACTCTCTCGCAGACCCACCCTGAAAAAAACTGTACATCAAAGCATGGGGGGGCTGGAGGGGAATTTACAGGGGCAAGAGCCCCCACTGCCATTCCTTTCTTTTCTCCTCTACAGCAAATAAGCAATTGGCAAACTGCAGCTGGCCTTGGTAGGAGGGGCTGATGACTGGGAGTCTGGGGTGGGGGGGAAGAAAGAGGACAAGACAGACTCTCAAGAAAAGGGAAATGTTGGTTAGAACCCGACAGATACCATCTCTGGCAGTTCTAGCAGGCAGGAGGGTTAAGGGTCCAGAGAATGAAAGTCTGGCCATGCCTGTATTTAAATGCTTGGTTAGCTGAACAGGAGGCCTCAGGCTTGGGGCCCAGGAGTTCTGAATGAGGCAAAAGTAAAAAATGGCCCCAAATGACAGAACAAAGGCCTAAGAACCCCAAGATTTTTTGGCAGCCCATTCTTTGCATGGAATCTTTCCCCCACAATGAACAAGATCCCACAGTCACTAACCAAAGAGCAGAGGTCTGTGCATACAGTCAGTTCTAAAGATGTGACCGGAAGGCACCCAACAGAAGAGTCCAGAGAGATCCGGATCCACACCCTGCCCCAGCACTGGATGGCTGCATGACTATGGGCCAATCATTTCTCTCTCAGAACCTTGACTTCTCCACCTGAAAAACAGAGATAACAAAAAAAGAACCTGAAAACGCTATTTAGAAAAGACCAAGAGACCATGAAAAAGGATAAAAACATCATTTATAAAAAGTATTCATAGCAGCCTTGTTTGTGGTGGCAAAGAATTGGAAATTGAGAGGAATGGCTGAACAGACTGAAGTCTATGTATGTTCATGGAACAATACTGATTTATTAGAAACCAGGAGTGATGAGAGTTCAGAGGAAGCCTAGAAGGATTTTCATGAACTGATGCTGAGCACGATGAGCAGAACCAGAAGAACATTGTACACCCTAATAGCAACATGGGGCGATGATCAACCTTGATGGACTCACTCATTCCATCAGTGCAACAATCAGGAACAATCTGGGGCTATCTGTATCCAGAGAAAGAATTGTGGAGTTTGAACAAAGACCAAAGGCTATTACCTTAAAATTAGAAGGGAAAAAAAAAAACTTATCTTATTCTGTAATTTTGCTATCTCTTATACTTGGTTTTTTTTCCTTAAGGATATGATTTCTCTCTCATCACGTTCAACTTAGATAAATGTATATCATGGAAACAATATAAAGACTAATAGACTGAAAAAAAAGACTAATAGACTGCCTTCTGTGGGGGGTGGGGGGAGGGAAATGAGATTAGGGGGAAATTGTAAAATTCAAAATAAATAAATATATTTAAATTTTAAAAAGAAAGAGAAAAAAGACCCAGGAGCCCAAGGTGCAGGGTGGCTTGATGAGAAGGCACCTTGTGCAGGCTGGGTGATGGCAAGAGGAGCTTTTCTACAATATCACATGGCAGTTAAGGCAGAGAGTTAAAGACCCCATCCCGGGAAAGACCCAAGCCTAGCAGAGGGCAGACTTCAGGCTGCCTGCCACAAGCTTCTCAGTACTGGATGAAAGGATTAGTCATCAGTGATAAAAGTTTTTCGAGCCATCCACCATCACCAATAAGGTTCTCTAGCTTTCAGCACGGCGTCATTCCACCAACTTCACTGATCCGCGTATCGCAATGATTCCTCTTCTCAATCACTCTCCCCCAGGTCCTCAAGGGCCATCCTATTACCAGCTAGCCCAGTGGTCTGAGATCCTCCATTCTGGACCTGGGCCAATGGCCCCACCATAGGCAGCCTGCCAGTCCCCCCCATGAGGACTCCTAGTCCCCGGGCTGCTGTCAGACTTCCTGAGGAATCCCAATGACAGCCTAGCACTCCTGGTGGCTCCCATGCCAACTCTCCTGCCCAGAGTCCTTCTCCTGCCCCAATGCACTTTGACAACTGGAGAAAAGCCCCAGGATACCCTGGCTAGGAACCCCACAAGAGGAGGCACTAGGGGCAGTGGTCCACCCAAGCCAGGAGCCTAATCTCCACGCCAGGGAGAATAAAGCCTCGACACTTTCCACAACCGGGAACCCCAGCAGGGAGGAACCCAGAAATCAAAGAGAACAAAAGGCGTTTCAGTCCTGCACTATTTCAGACAGAGACTGAGATGTAGCCATCTCCAGGTCCTGTCCATCTTCTTTCAGAGGACAGGCATCAATCCACTGGGGCCAGAGGAGCACGAGCCTGGACTCAAGGATTTATGATCTCCAAGCTTTGCTTGGCGGACTGGGTTCCAGGGTGCTGAGGGATACAGAAGGACCTCCAGCTCTGTCAACCACTGCTTCTGGCCTTTACCAACCCGGTATGAGGTCTAGGGTCGGGTCCTAGCTCAGAGAGCCAACCGTGCTGATGCCCTGCCCAGTGTGCCCCATGCCCCATGCAGCTGAGCCATCACCATGAAATGAGCCATCCCTAGATCACTGGATCCAGAGAGGGGGAAGGGGGGATGGGGGACACACGCCCTGACCTTCTTTGAGGACTCTGGGTCAACCACATTTAAAGTCCAATGCTTCCTCAAGAACTTTGCATGGCTCAAGACAAGGGAGATCAGAAAGTGATGGGTCACAAGGTCAGCAGACTCCTTGTCAAGCTGTGCAGCATGGTGCCGGCGCTGGGGGCAGGGCCACGCTGGCGGCCTGGGAGGCCCTGAATGGCCAGGATGTGGCGCAGCGCCACCTGAGACAGAGGCTCACAAGGTCTCTTCCAAAGCCAAGATCTGGGATTCTGAGATCCCAGGATCAGAATATTTTAACACTACAAGAAGCTGAACCAGCTCTCCACATCCCTGCTTCTAACCTCTCTGACTCGAGTGCAACCGGCTCCCTCCAGGCTCCCTTGGGGCATGCTCCATGGGAACACTGGTATTTACAGAAGAGACTCACACAAGAGGAGATCACGAGGAGGCCTAAAGAGAGCCTCAATGACCAGGCCTTGAGGGAAGGGGTCTAGGGTGGTCCCACAAACCTTCAAGGGCTCCCCAAGTGCCAGTTCATTCTGATTCTGAGGCCTGGAGGGGGGAGAGGGGCAGCTCAGCCAAGTCCCAAGTGAGTCTGGCCCAGACAGGGGGCATTAGGCAGCAGGGCTGCATTCTGAGAAATGACCCAAACTCCCCCAAGGCTGCTGGCTACCCCATGAGGCCAATGGCCCAGCCCTTGTAGAGTCTCCTTAAACCCTTGGCTTGGGTGCTTCCTGAGGTATTCTGTCAATGCTAGCTAACTTCTGCATAATGCTATGCTTCCTGTTAGTTCTCCTAAAATGACCTCGGCAAGCTTGAGAGTGCTGATGGAGAAAGCCTGTGCATGTCTCATGGCCCTGGACAAACCTGCAGGTGAGATCCTACCGTCCTGCCCTCCTTCCAGACTGAAGCCACCTGATCCTTGGGCCACCTGGGGGACAGTGGAGAGAAGCCACTGGCTCACCCCCAAATGGCACAAACTCACTCCGGCTCATCCAACTCTCAGGGCTGCCCGGAGCAGAGCCCTCATAACCCTCAAGGCACCATGGAAATAAACTCAGATGAAGGCTCCATGAAACTTCTCCACGTTTCCCTGGTGTGAGCAAGATGAAGAAGCCCACGCTCCGGTCAAGTCCCCACTCTTGGCACCCTCCTGCAGTGTGGCTCTCCCACACGTCAGAGGCCATCCCTCGAGAGCTGGCAGGGATCTCCAATCCCCCAGGGTACAGGCGGGGCATGCTCTGTGAAGTAAAGGCCTGGAGGGGACCTTGTCATCAGCCTAGTATACCTCCAGCCGTGAATTCACCACCTAGCAAATTAGATAAGTTTTTTGCCCCATAACTTCTACCCATTAGTCCTGGGTCTGAGGACAACTCTACTTTTAATCTATTTAACACCTCTTCAAATATTTGAAGACAACAGATCTCTTCTGAAGGCCTTTGTGAGGCCAAACATCTTCAGCCTTACTTTTGCCTCCACCATTATTTGGACCCAGGTCAGGGTCACCCACACTTAAGTGATCCAGTGAATAGAGCACTGGGCCTTGCTTTAGGAAGACCCACAATCCAATCGAGTCTCAGACACTGGCTGGGATGGTAGGTCTTAAACCATCTGCCTCAGTTTCCTCAACTGTAAAATGAGGTTAGCAGCTCCCTCAGAGGGTTATTGTGGGTATTAAATTCTTCTTACAAAGGCTCCACTTTGTTAACGGGGAGCTACCATCCCCTCCTTTGTTCTGACTCTTCTCTTATACCCCAACCCAACCCTTCTCATCCTACACGCTACATCTTCTCATTTTAGTCTTTATTCTAAGTAGGTATCAATTTTTCTGCTTGCTTTAACAAATTTGTGGTCTGAGAATTCACATGCATCTGATCTGAAAATGCCCCCAAATCAGGAACCACTTGTTTCTCATCTATATAAATGGAATCCACTTTCTTTTGTGGTATTTGAGGGGAATTTTCCACCTCCACCATGTTCTCATTGATGTGGCTGAACTGGGTGAAGGAAAGACAATGGAGGGGTCCTGCCTTGTGTGGGAAAATATGGGGTCATGAAGAGGGCTCAGCTCAGCTTCCCAGAAAACAAACATATCTAGATTCCAGCTCTGCCAACCTTAAATTACTACAGAAATGTTAGCTATCATTTATTACTCTCCACTTGAAAAGGAAAGTGTTATATATCTTACAGCAAGATAAATGTGAATTATTATTACCAGGCTTTGCTACTGTGAAATAATTAAAAATTACTTTAAAAAACATGAATTTAGGGGCAGCTAGGTGGCACAATGGATAGAGTACCAGCCCTGGAGTCCAGAGGACCTGAGTTCAAATCCTGCCTCAGGCACTTAATCATTACCTAGCTGTGTGACCCTGGGCAAGTCACTTAACCCCACTGTCATGCAAAAAAAAAAAAAACACCTGAACTTGTCAAAGATAATTTACTCTCTCTTTACTAGACTAAGTTGACTATAGAGCATTTCAGTCAAGTTTTGAAGAAAAGTCAGATACTATTCTTAAGTTCCCACAAGATTGGGAAGACTTAAATGTATGGTAGCAAAATCAATGGTTGGCTTTATAACCACAGAAGCTCCTAACTGGGAGGGACCTTCTAAGCTGCTCCACTGGGGTGAGGAAGAAAATAATAATTTTTAATTTAAAAATTAAAGAAATTAAGCTTTACTGGTATGGAATACATTGATTGACAGTGGCTTCCTCATGCAGTCCAGAAATGAGAATCACATTCATCACAGGGCATAGGAATTGTCCTGACCGGAGACATTTCAGGAGAATTGACTTCCTCAAGTGTATTGATAGGTTCTATTATCTCATTATCTCCTCTTAGGTAAACTTGGCCTCACAGAATGGACAAGGAGCTTAAACAGTCACCTGAAAAGAACCCCATGGATCAAAAAAGGCCTGAGCAAAAGCTGAATCTCCAACAAATCTTCAAAGGCCTGAGACCCCCTCCATTGTCCTTACTTGGTCTTCTCCTCCTGCCAGTTCCCACAATCTCCACATCAGCCACATTATCCAGGTACAGTCTGATCACACAGAATAGGAAGGAACAAACTTGTCTCTCTGGACCTCGGCTTTGCTTTGGTTTCAGGGAGGGCTTGACCAGCCCAGGGAGGACCAGCAGGGCTCCAGACCCATCCAGTCCATTCATTATTCAATGTGGTCTGAGGATCCTGGAGCACAAAGGGTCCGGCATGACCTATGGCTCATTCTTCTACGAGTGTTGGAGGCTGCTCTCTCACACCTCTGACTCATATGAACCTCCAGCCCGATCTTCCTTATTTCATACTCATAAGGATGGCATTTTTTAAAGAAATGTTTATTTAAGGCAATGGGATTAAGTGACTTGCCCAAGGTCACACAGTTAGGCAATTATTAAGTGTCTGAGGTCGGATTTGAACTCAAGTACTTCTGACTCCAGGGCTGGCAGTCTATCCACTGCGCCACCTAGCTGCCCTATAAAGTTGATTTTTTTAAGGCAGATATTCATACATTAGCATTTAGTTCCATCACCTTCACTCACAACCATTCATCCAGTCAAAGTCTTTTGGATCCTGACCTGTTAATACATCAGCTGGCATTTCCATCCCATATTGTATCATCCAAAAACATGCTAAGCAGACCATGGAGGCCTCTATCAAAACCCTTGATAAGAAGGTTGAATAAAACATCTTTCATGCTATGATCCCAGTATGGTTTAGTCCTGTGGTTCTCAAAATATGGTCAAAGAATCCCAGGAATACCCAAAACCCTTTCAAAACTAGTTTCATAATGGTACCAGGATGTTTGCATTTCTAATATGGTCAATATAAATAATTATAAGCTCTCTGTGGGGGTCCTCAATCATTAAGGATGTAAAGGGGTCCTGGGACCCCAAAGCTGGAGCATTGCAGCCGATCTAGTCACAATTTCTGCTCTGCTGAAATAAAGATAAAGTGGACGGCAGCATTCCCCAATCTACAAAGTCAGGACATGAGGTAATAACCACCCTGTGATGAAGCCCCTTTGGCTTTAGAGATTCCCTTTTCTATGATTCTTCAGTGCCATCCTCTCAGAGCAGGGAAAGGGTATCTGCCCATCCGGCTCCCTGACAGAGTTCAGAATCCATGCCCTTTCTTCTCCTGTGACCCCAGGCTCCTCTGAGCCGAGGCACTCTTCCAGGGCTCTTCTCACCTCATCAGTCTGGTCTGCCAGTTCTGAAGGTCCCCGGGACCCCGGCCTCCCAAGGGCAGCTGGGGACAGCAGATTCCTTCTTGAGTGGAGGGAGGCCCAGCCCACTGCAGCCTGCTAATTTGTCTCTCCTATAAAATGCAGAAAATGACAGCCCCACAAGAGTAGCCTTAAGGAGTAATGAGGATAATTATAAAGCCTTTTAATAAAGGACTATTAACTAAATGATCAGTAATGAAAATAAACGGTCTGATTCTATTTTGAAAATTCGGTGTCTTCAAGACACTATCCCCAAACCTGCAGTTGTATCCCCCATTTCCCTCAGATAGGATAAAGAAGGGGAGGGTGCCCAAACAACCAACAGTCCCTGGCGAGCCAAAGTCAACAACTCCAACTTCAAATTGCAACATCTGTTCTATTTCCTTGCCCGTCTACAAACCATTTTTAAAGAAAACAACTACACATATGACATTCGCTGAAAAGGAGCCAGAAGCAAGCACAATCCACACCAGATCCAACCAGCACCCCAATCCCCCCACACAGAAGAACGTGATCTGGCACCCTCAATTCAGATCTCTGTAGAGGCTAAGGGGCCGAGGCCCCTCTCAAACAAATGAAAGCCATCTTGGGCATCTCCCACCATCCTTAACCCACACGAGGCTGACAAAGAAAAGGCAGCTCCCATCGTTTTAACAGCAGGTTCTGACTTTTCTTGGTCCAGATGTAAAGATGTCGCCAAAATGGGGAACATTCCTGTATATGAATTTTACCTCTGACTCCTTTGTACCCTACAGTCTTAAAGCTCTGGCACAGGCTCTGAAACCTAGGAACCCTGGCCAGGACCTCACAGTCTGCATGTGCCACAGACAGAATGGGCTTCCTGACAGGTGTCTGGCTCTCCTCTTGGGACACTGGCATTGAGATACCTGGCACAATCCCTGAAACACACCAACAGCTTATTCTGGGACCACCGTCCCCTGGGCCTACCTCCTCAGAGCCTCTTCAACAGAGTCCTAAAATTCTCCTCTGACCTCCCAATCTCCTGGTGCCTCAGCCTCCAGGCTGGGCCTCTGGCCTCCACAGCCTCCTTTGGCCCAACTTCCATGCCATCCCAGATTCATCTTCTTGACGTCCCACCGGATCTGTTGTGTGACTGCTCAGAAACCAGCCAAGGCTTCCCACTTTCTCTGACCCTGCTTCCAAATACCCCTGCAGGGAGAAGTTCCCTGGTCTCCAAGCATCTTCAGCACCAACCTCTGTCTATGTCATCATCTCTACGCCAGTCTCTCAGACTGAGTGGCCCAGTCCTCCTCCAAGCCTGTGCGATGCCAATCCTCAGGATCTGCAGATTCCAAGATTTGTCTACTCATTAAGATGTCATTGTAAGCCTGGTAGCAAGACCCAAAATGCCTTCACAGTCTGCAGAAATGTACAGAACCCAGAACAATGGGAGGGGCCTGGCATGGTGATGCCAGCTGAGATCTCTCCATGTCACCATGCACAGCTATGGTTTTTTTTTAAATTTTATTTACTTAAGGCAATGGGGTTGACTTGCCCAAGATCAGTTGGCAAGTGTCTGAGTCAAGATTTGAACTCAGGTCCTCCTGACTCCAGGGCTGGTGCTCTATCCACTGCACCACCTAGCTGCCTCCTCAGCCATGTTACTGTAAGCAAGTGGCCTTCCTCTGCACCATTCAGAGTAGGGTTTTTTTGGCATTTTTGTACTTATTTTTTGGTGACTGCTATTTAAAAATGGGCCCCAAGTATCATGTGGCTAAGCCCAGACGACTGTGAGGTGTCTTATGGAAAAAACACGCTTTCAATAGGCTTATTCAGGCAGGAGTCAGAGCCCTGTTGGCCATGAGCTCAACAACAGAGGGAACTCCCAAGAAAAAGAAGAGGACACTCACTGATGTGGATGTGAGGCCCAAGGAAACATTGGCCCCCGGGGGGCTCACAGGAAGCTGACCTGTAATTCTTCAGGAGCAAAGGTTCACTGTTGACTATGACTCAGGACTCACTGTAGGAGCCATATCTGCCTTGAATGACCAGGCTTGCCTACACCCTCCCCCACGAAGTCCCTAAATCCTGCCTTGTGGGAGTAAGGACTGCATCACTTGATGCTTTCATGCCACACTGTCACATTGTCTTCACTCCAAATCACATCAGCCACCAAAGCCCCAGAAAGGAATGTGAGTTCTTCAACATCAGAAAGGCCAGAGATTTTACGACCAGAAATGACACTAAGGAAGACACCCGAGCCCTCTTGTGTCACTGAGCCCTAAGGATGTGGTCCAGTGACTCCCTGAGATATGCCTCAGCCCAGAGACTGGCAGTGTTCCACCAGATTCTCAGAGATTAGGGCCTGGCTTCTAGACACAGTGACTCACAAATCACAGGCATTTGAAAAATATTTGGTGAATGAATGAATGAATGAATGACAGAAACCCAGAAAAGAACCACAAAGAATGGAGCTACCCTCTCTCTCAATGTAAAATAAACATTATTTCTTAATAACTACATTTTTCTAATGAAGTCACGATACATTGGCATTCCATGTATCAAACAGGACTGAATCAACTTAATAATCAGCATATTCCTAATTGCATATTATGCTGCAAGAATAAGGATCTGCAATTTTTCAGCTCATGAAATGATAATGGATAACAGGCAGGATTTAATTAATAAAGGAGTGTTGATTAAGGAGTTTTAAAGGAATGACTAATTTTACAAAAGAGCTGAAGATGGTGGGGTCTATTTGTACAAAAGATTAAGGCAGACGCAGATGTTGAGTTGAAAGAACCTCAGGGATGATCTTGGTTTACTGATGGGGAAACCGAGGCTACAGGCAGTCACTTTGTGACTCTGGGCAGGTCACTGAGTGTTCTCATCTGTGAAATGGAGATAAAAGCCCCAACTACTTCTCAGGGTCCAAGGGGACGATGGATGGAAGTCATCCCTCGGACAACCTTGAGCCCTCTAGAAATGCTCATGCTGTCCGGCTGCGCTCATTGTCACTACCATGATGCTGGCGATGCTGGCGATGCTGGCAATGCTGGCGATGACTACCACCCAAGGGCAGAGGCCTAGGAAGACCCTCGAGTTGAGATAAGTCCTGCGCACAGAGGAGACTTGGGAGGGTGGTGGCGAGGAGGGACACGCCAGGGAAAGGCCCAGAGGAGAGCAGAAGCCCAGGCTCCTCCTCCACCACCGTGGGCCGGGACGGGGCCGTGCCCGGGGCGTGCCAGAGCCGTGCCTGGAGCCCTGCCCGGAGCCATGCCTGGAGCTGTGCCAGAGCCGTGCCCAGAGCCCTGCCGGAGCTGTGCCAGAGCCGTTCCCGGAGCCCTGCCCGGAGCCGTGCCCAGAGCCCTGCCGGAGCTGTGCCAGAGCCATTCCCGGAGCCCTGCCCGGAGCCGTGCCCAGAGCCCTGCCGGAGCTGTGCCAGAGCCGTGCCCGGAGCCCTGCCTGGAGCCATGCCCGGAGCCGTGCCCAGAGCCCTGCCGGAGCTTTGCCAGGGCCGTGCCCAGAGCCCTGACCACATCTCTGCCCGGAGCCGTGCCCACGGCCTGCCTGGGGCTGTGCCCGGAGCCCTGCCAGAGCCGTGCCCGGAGCCCTGCCCGCGGCCTGCCCAGGGCTGTGCCCGGAGCCCTGCCCGGAGCTGTGCCCGAGCCGTGCCCGCGTCTCTGCCCGGAGCCGTGCCCGCGGCCTGCCCGGGGCTGTGCCCGGAGCCCTGCCCGGAGCTGTGCCCGCGTCTCTGCCCGGAGCCGTGCCCGCGGCCTGCCCGGGGCTGTGCCCGGAGCCCTGTCCGGAGCCGTGCCCGGAGCCCTGCCCGCGGCCGTGCCCGGAGCCGTGCCTGGAGCTGTGCCCACGTCTCTGCCCGGAGCCCTGCCCGCGGCCTGCCCGGGGCTGTGCCCGGAGCCCTGCCCGGAGCCCTGCCAGAGCCGTGCCCGGAGCCGTGCCCGCGGCCTGCCCGGGGCTGTGCCCGGAGCCGTGCCCGCGTCTCTGCCCACGTCTCTGCCCGGGGCGCCCCACAGTCAGGGCGCGGGCAGTCAGCCGGGCCGAGCCGCCCCTTCCCCTCCTCCGGCTGGCTCGGGGCCTCCCCGGGGCCTCAGTTTCCCCCTCGGTCAGAGGGACGGACACGCGTGCACAAGCGCCCGGCCCTCCGCCCCGGGGACGCCGCGGCTGCCGGGCGGGGGCCAGGCCGGGCCCGGGGAGGAGGGGCGGGAGCGGCACTCACCCGCCGGCGCCGCCGCCTTCCGCGGCTTCGCTCCGAGCCGCCGCCGCCGCCTTCCGAGCCGCCGTAGGCAGAAGGGCCCGCCCCCGGCCTGGCCCCGCCCCCGGCCTGGCCCCGCCCCCTCCGGAACGCCTTCACCTGCGCCTTCCGAGCCGCCGTAGGCAGACGGGCCCGCCCCCCGAGCTTCGCTCCGCCCCCGGGCCTGGCTCCGCCCCCTCCGGACCTCCTTCACCTGCGCCTTCCGAGCCGCCGTAGGCAGAAGGCCCCGCCCCGGGGCCTGGCTCCGCCCCCTCCGGACCTCCTTCACCTGCGCCTTCCGAGCCGCCGTAGGCAGAAGGGCCCGCCCCCCGGGCCTCGCTCCGCCCCCCGGGCCTGGCTCCGCCCCACCTGACCTCCCTCACCAACGCCTTCCGAGCCGCCGTAGGCAGACGGGCCCTCCCTGCCTGGCTGCCCAGGACAAGAGCGAGCCCATGTCGCCAGCACCTTTCAGGCCACCATAGTCAAAGGGTCACGCCTTTTCCGGCGTCTCACCGCCCCCCCCCCCAGCCTCGCCCCGCCCCCTCTCCCCTCTCGACAGACATGATGACGCCCTTCCCGGCAACACTTCCCCTTCCGGTGCTAGCTAGCGGACGCGCTTCTCCGGCTGTTGCCACGACAACCGCCCCACCCACAACCGTCCTTCCCTCCAAGGGCCCGAGCCATCCCCCGGCAGGATTTCCTGCAATCTTTGCTCCTAAGGAGCGACGACAGAAGCCTGTTTCTCACGGTGAACGAGGAAGCAGCCTGTCATCAGATTCCACCCTGACCGCGAAGGTTCTCTCCAACGCGGGCTAAACCAGGACTCCAAGACCCAGCAGGCAGTGCGCCCTGACTTCAAGTCCCAGCATGCCCCATTCACGGCCGCTGCTGCGCCTGCACCAGCGGACAGCAAAGGCATGCCGGGAGACCTAGGTCAGCCGCGCCGCGTAGGGACTACAAGGTCCAGCATGCACAGCGACCGGGCTTCGCCCTCTCCCCGGGGAGCTCTGGAAGGAGTCAGGGGGATGGGGAGTAGCAGACAAGGGCTATGGGAGCAGTGGGGGATTGGCCTTGACCTTGCACGTTTGTGACGACTGTTTAGTTCTTCCCATAGAGGGAGGGAGTGGGATATTCCCTCTATAATAGTATTAATTATTAATAATATAATGTATTATTCCTGGGGCTGCTAGGTGGTGCAGTGGATAGGGCACTGGCCCTGGAATCAGGAGGACCTGAATTCAAAGCCAGCCTCAGACACTTAATAATGACCTAGCCATGTGGCCTTGGGCAAGTCACTTAATTCCATTGCCTTGCAAAAATCTTTTAAAAAGTTATTGTTCCTAGGCAAGTCCTCTCACGGTTAAAAATCATTAAAACAAAGGCAGACTATCCCTCTTAGACGACTACAAGAAACAGGGGGAGAGACCTTGCATTCCAAGCCAGGCACCCTCCCTCCCGAGTCTGCTGGGGGGGGGGGGGATGGACTGTTTTCAGAGAGACCTTGCATTTTTAGTGAGTCACCCATCTGATGATAAAACTGCCTTACCTGGGAGACCAGGAGCCTGTTGCCATGAGAAAAACCTTGCATTCCCAGCAAGCTCCGCCGGGCCTCTCCTGTGATGATAAGTAGCCGGACTAGTGACAGGACTTCAATAAGGGAGTTCCAATCCAGAAGGTCATTCTCACCCTCTGCAGGGCGAAGTCATATGTTATGAAAGCCTTTCATTCTTTTCTTTGTTGCTGGGGTGGATTTTCACACCAGAGGGGCGAGGAGGGGGTGGGTGAGGCCATGCACACTTGCTTGACTGTCCTTTGGGGGCGGCTCCTTGATCTTCACGCCTTTGGGAGATTGGGAGGGCGCCCTTTTCTTGAGAAAAGCCAAAATAAACCCTTTTTTGCTCAGAGGAGTCTCTCTATTTCTTAGTGGATCTTTATCCCACGCACGAGGGCGGGAGAACTCCACTCTCCTCCTTGCCCCTGGCCTAGCAGTCCTGCTTCAGAGTCGAGGCCGCAGGCCTCCCTCGGGGGGCTGCGGGGAGCACCAGGAGCCCCAGTCCCAGGGCCTGGCGTCATCCCGAGGCCCCCCCGGGACTGAGCCTCATCCCGTCAGGGCCGCTCCATGCCGGGGCTGGTGCCGGGGCTGGTGCCGGGCCCGGGCCGAGGGAGGGCGGAGAAGCGGCCGGGCCGGGCCGGGCCCCGAGCGGGGCAGCCTGGGCCGGGCCGGGCCGGGCCGGGCCCCGAGCCGCGTCCTGCCCACGTGTGCCGCCTGGCCCAGCGGTGTTGCCCTCGGGCACTGTGCTTGTCCAGCTTGTTGCCCAGTGGGCAGGAGGACCCGGGTGATGACAGCCGGCCCGGACGCAGCTCTTGTACCACACTGAGCTGTCGTGGACACGTGTGTGCAAACATATCTATTTCATGAATAAATAGCAGGAAACAAAGAAATCTCATGACACTGCAAAGGGAAATCGCAATGCTCATATATAAATTCATAGGCATAGATATAGTCGAAAATCAATATCCAAAAGCGCACAAAAGTTCTCATCTCAAACAGTATTTTAAATTAGAGGCGTTATGAATGAAATGCTCTGGAGACAGAGTTTCTGAGTAATTAATTTATTAATTAGACTAGCTAATGGTTAGCGCTCACTCTTGTAACCAAAGAGACACTCAATGCCTTAAACAACTTGCTGAAAGGGAATGCCCCTGACAGAAGACATTAACCCCATGGGTGGACGTTTAAATGAGGTGGGCTAAAAGTCTGGCTCGATCATGATACTACTTCCAACACATTAGAAAGAGGAATCCATCTCCACCCAGATCCACTCCATGAACAAGGTCACCCTAAATTCCCAAGGAGGGCTGCAAACACACGAGTTTATTCCTTATTTCCAAGAATTCATCTAATTTACATTCTGTTTGCATTCTAAACAGAGAAAGGTTTCCTACTTGGCGGGATCCTGCCCAAGATGGAGGAGCCCTGGAGTAAGGCAACCTCATTCACCAGAAATGACTCTCAGCCTTCGAAAACTGATTTTTCTCTGGGGGCTGGGCCCTCAATGAGGAAATAAAAAACCTAGATCCTAATGAACAATTCTTTATTACTATAATAGAAAAATAATTATTTCTCTCAGGATTTCCAAGGGAAACAAAAAGGCCCTTTTCCCATCTACATTCTAGGATGCTACCAGATTCTTTACCTCCCACACTGTTTCAGCAGTCACCTCTGGCTGACTGCTTCATCTCTGAGGCACAAGTTAGTGGCGGCCCCCTCCAGATCCCCACACTGCACTGTACAGCTGAGATGTCCTATTCTCCAGCACTAGCCTCCAAGCTGGTACAGCAGATAGAGTGCTGGGCCTGGAGTGAGGAAGACCCGAGGTCAAATCCAGTCTCAGACACTAGCTGCATGATCCTGGACATATCACTTAACTCTATTTGCCTCAGTTTACTCATCAATAAAATAAGCTAGGGAAGGAAATAACAGATCACTCCATTATCTTTGCCAAAAAATCCCAAATAAGGTCATGATGAAACAGATACTTTAACTACTAAACAACAGTCCCCCTATATCTCCCACCACCACCACTCACACATATACAGTAAAATACTGAAAGGGATGCTGTACTTCGAAAGAGGAAAATGAGATAGCAATTGCCACAGGTGACCCTGGATAAGTCTCTCAACAGATCTGAGTGCCAAACACATCTACCTCTAAAATAGGGTTGTCATTGAGGTCCAACAGATGTCAGATGGGCAAAGAAAACGTTTTTGACTTTGGTCAAATCTGCCTCTGAACAGGCAGGAAGCAAGGACAATAGCTTGCTGGCTTACCCACTTGTCTACCTGTGAGAATTAAAATGACTTGAGATTTTAAAACAGAAACTTCCAGAGCTACTTGGCAATTATTAGGCAAATGGCCTTTACCTCTTTGTAGTTAAACCTTCAAAAATGGAAAATGAGAAGTATATAAGTGAACGTGAGATCTTTGAACAAGGGTCCTAAGCTCTGGACTAGGAAGAGGAAGGAATCAATAAGCATCAAGTATAGTGTAGCAGACACTAGGGTTATAAAGACAAGAGCAAAATGGCCTTATTCTCCAAGATTTGACATTTTAATAAAATCAACAGGCACATATATTGGAGAAACTTGGATTTACCTGACCTTCCCAAAAAAGAAATTCCATGGTTTCCATCAGTTCAATGGGGGGGGGGGGGGGGGGTCCAGAGTCAGAGAATGAGGAAGACCCTATTCGATTTCTTTGTCATATGTTAAGAATTATTTGAACCCCTGGCCATCACAGAGCCTCTTAATCAGAACACAAAGATGTCATTTGTGTTTGTGGACACATTGGCAGGCTTCCTGCGATACTGCCAAGGCTACTACAGTAGCCTGGGGTGGGGGGAGTTGAAAGAAGGGGAGATTTACCCAAACTATGAGAGGTTAGTGGGCAGTGCTCAGAGGAGGCCTCTGATTATGCATAGAGGATCTTTACCAAGCCAAGGGGCTAGTTGCCATTGATCCAGTAGCAGTGGTCTTCTGGTCTTGTTCTCAGGAACAGGCCTCTGATGGTTAGATAAACATACAAGACATGTACAAAGCAGATTCGAGGTACCTGAAGAAATATGGGCAACTGGGGGTGGCTAGGTGGCACAGTGGATAGAGCACCAGCCCTGAAGTCAGGCGTACCTGGGTTCAAATCCGGCCTCAAACACTTAATAATTACCTAGTTGTGTGGCCTTGGGCAAGCCACTTAACCCCAATGCCTTGCAAAAAACTAATATATATATATATATATATATATATATATATATATATACATATATATATACATATATATATACATATATACATGTATATATATACATGTATATATGTATATATATATGTATATATATATATATATATATATATATATATATATATATATATATATATATATGTGGGCACCTGAGATCAGACTGGAAAGGTGCAAAGGGAGCAGGAGGACATTAGGTTATTCCTCTGAGAGAATAAGACAGGGCAAGCTTCTCCTGCTGCCAAGACAAAACTTTTTCTTACTCTTCTAAGAGAACTGAGCTCTCCTAGGTCTGGGGGAGTTGGGGGCCTGGCAGACCCTGAGCCAAAACTGGAGCCAGTAGAGGCTCCGGCAAAGCAGTATTTAGAAATGAATGTGTATCCAGCTGGGCAGCATCTGGAGGAATCCAGTGGGGAGTAGAAGCCGCAGGGTCTAATGTCAGTAGAAGACAGCAGAGGTCCCATGGCCTTGGGGATGTGAATGAACATTCCCCCGTGGTTGTCCCTCCCCAGGTGCATCTGGCTCATGAAAATGCCTCTCAGCATTCTCTCTTGGTGTACTTACTCTGCCCCCTGGAACTGGGTGAATTTGTTAGAGAATGAAGTCTAAATTTTCAGAGGAAAATGTTGCTAGAAAATATTTTTACTGGTTATCTCAAGAAATGGCTCCTTGGGGCAGCTAGGTGACACAGTGGATAGATCACAGACCCTGGAGTCAGGAGGACCTGAGTTCAAATCCAGCCTCAGACAATAATTACCCAGCTGTGTGGCCTTGGGCAAGCCACTTAACCCCATTTGCCAGGCAAAAGAAAAAGAAAAAAAAAAAACCTAAAAAAAAAAAAGAAATGACTTCATTTGGAACTGATTGTATTCTCCAGTAAATGAAGAGGTAGAACTGTCCCCAGGGTTAGGGGATGGAGAGCCACCTTGGTCATCAAACAGGGGGGAGCTGTCCTTGGTATGACAGCTAAGGACGTGCCCAGGTGCTAAGTGTCCCTCAAAAGTTACCAACCTCAAGAATCCTAATTTCACAAGGGAGGTCTCCATACTTCTGACTTGCTATCTGTGAGAGAAAGAACCACCTTTCATGTGTCCTTCATAAAGACTTAGCTTCCTATAAAGACAAATTTGAAACCTTTATCCTATGAATTTTAATAGCCTATAAACTTTTCTCGCATTTATAACTCTCTTACTGTGAAAATCACTGCTCCCTCTGATGTTGCACCACCTCAAATGTTGTATTTTGAATAGACCAATTAACCAGCTTAAGGAGAGTCTGCCAATAACTAATGATTCACTATAAACAAATATTTAATTAACCATAATATCCTAGACTCAATCCATTAAAGGTAAGAGAATTTGTTGCTTGGAAATACATTTTACACATAATATCATTTATTTCAAGAAACTCTTTTCCTAAATGAATTTAGATCTCCCAGTTGTGAGTACTCCTCCATTCATGTACATTTATTGTGTATATATTTTACTGCATTTTATTTGTCTTTAATATAATGTATCTCCTTGGTACAGGTTTTCTTAAACCTTTTAATATCATGGAACCTTTTGGCATTCTAGTAAAGCGCATGAACCCTTTCTCAGAATTATTTTTTTTATTTTGTTTTGTTTTAGTATTTTTTTTTACAAGGCAATGGGGTTAAGTGACTTGCCCAAGGCCACACAGCTAATTATTAAATGTCTGAGGCCAGATTTGAACTCAAGTACTCCTGACTCCAGAGCCAGTGCTCTATCTGCTGCTCCACCTAGCCGCCCCAGAATTATTTTTTAAAGGCATAAAATACTTAGGATTATAAAGAAAATGAATTGTATTGAAATTGTTATTTATATACATATACCATATATAAATTTTCTTTTTATGATATATAAATTTGTCTGGATTTTATGACATATAAAATCCAGACAAATTTATATATAAAATATATTTTATATATAATATCATAATTATTATATTATAAAAAGCAGGTAAGTGGCACAGTGGATAAAGTGCCAGACCTGGAGTTAAGAAGACTTATCTCCCTGAGTTTAAATCTGGCTCAGACCCATACTAGCTGTATGACCCTGGACAAGTCACTTAACCATTTTTATAGCTTTGTAAAGATGGAGAAGGAAATGACAAACCATTCTAGTGTTTTTTCCAAGAAAATCTTAAATGCAATCACAAAGAGTGAAACAACTAAACAAGAATAACAATATATATTTTACAACACATGTAAAATCTATATAAATGAAGAGGGAGTGAGAGGAAGAGAGACAGAAAGAGGGAGGGTGAGAGGAAAGGAGGGAGAGAACTCATGGAGGAAATCTTGTCCTAGTAGAGTTTAAGCTCCTTGGGGTCAAGAGCTGCCTCACTTGTGCATTTGTACTCACACTGCCCAGTACTTGGGTTGTTGTCTGTCCTTTGACCTTTTTTTTTTTAGGTTTTTGCAAGGCAAATGGGGGTAAGTGGCTTGCCCAAGGCCACACAGCTAGGTAATTATTAAGTGTCTGAGACTGGATTTGAACCCAGGTACTCCTGACTCCAGGGCCGGTGCTCTAGCCCCTGCCCTTTGATCTTGAAGAGGACCATGGTATCAGGAAAGTGATACCATGACTTGCAAGTAAATTGGATTTAAGTGAGGGAGTGCTGTGCAGCGTCACCAGCCTCACTCTCCTCCAGGTCAAACACACAGTCAATAAATGCCTATTGATTAATTGAAGTTAATGATGGAGTTAATGATGATGATCTATATATTGCCTGTTCATAATTGGTTCCCTATTGTCCCCTCCCCTCCCCACCTCCCTCACTATTAAGACCAGAGCTCCTCCAGTACAAGAAATGTTTTTTTCTTCCTCTAACACATAATAGAACTTAATAAAGATTTGTTGATTTGACTTTTGAATCCAGAGCAACTATGATCAAAAAGTTAAAAAAAAGTCTATAGGGCTCCCCCACCACCCAAGGGAGGACCCTTATTTCTCTAAAATCAAAAGAAGAGCATAAAGACAGAAGAGGAAGAAGATGGACAGGGCAGAAGACCTATGACCTCAAGTCTGGACCTGAAGAGTAGGCCAAAGAATAGAAAAAGATGTCGTTTAGGAAGGCTGTGATACAAGCTTCAGGTGAAAGGGTTACCTGGGGCCCTATGCCAGTGTGAGCAGGCCCCCATGGTCAGTATCCTACCTTCTCTAGGGCAATACAAAGAAAGAATATCACTTTACCATTAATCAGCAAGAGAGTTTAGTTTGTAATTTTCCCCAGTAGATGGCATGCTACTCCAATGACCATCACTATGGTCCTATCTGCCTTGACTCATGGGCAAAATAACCCAGCTTGGTGCATGCCCACTTGGCATAGCCCTGCCAAGTCCCTCAGCTTCAAAGAATTAGGTAAAGAGAAATACTCCTAACCGGGTTCTGAATGATTCTAGGGTAAGTTGTGAAATGTGGCCAAGGAGTATTAAAGTATGGAAATCTCCATGGTTCTAGCCCCATGCCTCCTCTAGGAAACTTTCTGTTCTTGACTGATCATATAAGTGACTCATAGGCAGTTAAATTTTCTGTGTTGTTTTATTAAGCATAATAAAAAATGACAACAAAACTGTAAAATACTCTATATTATGTAGCATTCACCCAACCATCTCCTAACTTCCCCCTGCTCACCCTCCTGATCCTTTGACAGGAGAGAAGGGTGAAGGAATGCCATTCTACCTGTTCCCATAGGTCATGGGAGAGACTAAGGAAAGGACTGCATACCAAAGACCCAAGCTAAATACTATATAGAGTAGCTATAGCAAATCAAGAATAGCATTTGAGACATTCAAAAATTCATAGGAGACACAATCCAAGAAAGTGGCCCGGAATGAAAGCCTCATTCTCATAAGTCTACATGGAAATTCCCCAAAGTTTATGCAAAAGAAACTAGAGGTCCTAACAAGAGGCAAGTTTCTTTGAGATCCTATGGGATCAGATCAATGACTCAGGATAACCTTATATATTAAGAAAACAAAAGGAAATCCAGGAACCATAGGGAAAATGGTGGGGAACATTTGGGTCATTGACATCCTTTCTCTCTAGAGATGTAATCAACCACTCTCATAATAATTAGCTCATTTTGGGGGCAAAGAGCCAAAAAGGGGAAAAAAGTATTAAACAAGGATAAATTGTTTATATTCAAATGCAAGATGGTACCTCTGTCCCCTCTGAACTCTCTCATCACCAGGATTTATAGAGAGAATCAAATTACACAAGGTCTGGGAGTGGTCCTATTATGTCTTGATAATCTTAAGGGAAAAAAAATTGAAAGAAAAGGCAAAAGAATTTTACCTAGGGAGGAGAAGAATCCAGTGTGCTAATAGACATCTATACAAACAAGGAAGAGAAGGTAAAAGGGAGTAGTTGTTACTGAAACTTCAGTCTCATCTGAACTGGTCAAAAGAAGGAAGAATAAGCAAACATGTATGTGCACACACACACACACACACACACACCACATACACAAACACTGTCAGGTTCAAAAATCCATTCTACTTAGGAAAATGGAAGGAAAAAGGGAGAAGGGTTGGGAGAATTAGAGAGAGGGCATATTAAGGGAAGAATTCTTTCTAATCAAAATTAATTTTAAGCATATCCTTGAGCATAGGAGGCAGGCTCTCAAGGCTCCAGACTCTCAGGAGATAACCCAGTAAATAAGAGTCCTGGGACTAGAGTCAAGAAGACGAGTTCAAATCCAGCCTTAGACATTTACTAGCTATGTTTCCGTGACCAAGTCACTTCACTTATCTGCCTCAGTTTCCTCAACTGTAAAATGTAACCCGTTTAGTTGGGTTTTGTGAAGATGAGTATCAAATGAGTTGATGTTTCTGGCTCATAGAAGGCAATATAAATGTTTCCTTGATTCATCCCAGACCCAGCCCTCTTTCGGCTCCACCCTGATGGCGACATCGGTAAGATTAACATTGCATAACTGTGACAGATGGATTGGAGAGAGGAGGAAATGGAACCTGAATGAACAGTTAGGAGGCTGTTGCAATGACCCACTTGACATAACTAAGAGTGTGGTAGTGTAGTGGAGAGGATGGGATGGATGCAAGTTGAGACAGCAACATGCAGTGGAAAGGATGCTGAGTCACTGAACCTGAATTCAAAGTCACCTGACCTTCCTGTGCCTCAATTTCCTCATCTGTAAAATGAGAGAGCTGGATTAGGTGGCCCCCAGCTATAATCTCTGATGCTCTGATTCTCCTGTAGCAGAGACTGACTTGATCTCAAGGGGTCATTACATATGATCTCTTGTTCCTATGGGGAACCAGCAGAGAACTGACATCCCTGGACCCAGGAATCCATTTGGGAACTTTGGGTCTTTCTTGTGATCATGTGTGACTCAAGGCTTTGACATGACAAAGAATATGATTCAGCAGATGCTCAAAAGGAAAAGATACCAGTATCGGGTCTCTCTTCTGGCAGTAAATTATGTCTGACCTGTCTCAGGGCACCTCCAGGGAAAAGGCAGTGTAGTTTTCCGTGAGACCTTGACAAAATGGCAGTTAAAGGACATGTCCTGCCTAGGTAAGCCTGAGCCCAGGTCGGGCTGCCCCTCTCGTGTTTGTTTTTTCCCTGAACTGAGGTGAATAAGTATCTCTTCCAAAAAGGATATATCCAGGTTTGGAGTCGACCAGATAAGACAGGAAGATCCTGTCTTCCATAAGATCAGAACTGAAAAGCAGAAAAGGAAACAGTCCCTGGCAATTACTCCAGTGCCATGAGAGAGGACTTCCACTGACTGGTCCACTGGAATTTATTTGTATGGGGCAAAGTCAAGGTGAAATATAGAATGCCTAATAAGCCGTCCCACAGATTCTTTTGAGTTGATGAGGTTTAAATAGCAACCTCCTTGAAGATTATAACGGCAATTAAAAATTGAATTATTGAATCTTGTATTAGTCAAATGCCTACTGTAGTTGGCATTCCTTTTATGTGTAGGAAATAAATACCTAATTTTTATTGTACAAACCTTTCTTCTCCCTTTGAAGGGAAATCCTAGACGTAATCCTAACCCTAGGCTTTAAATAAATTGTCCCAGGGGTGTGAAAGTGGTGATTTGACAAGCCAGAGATTGTGAGAGAAGAAATCCTAGACCAATTTTCTTTAGAGGCCAGGCACTCCAGTGCTGAAAATGGTCCAGATGACCTATATCAGTCCAGAGCAGATGGTTTCCTTAGTGGTGATGGAGTGGACACAGTATCCCAAGCCCTCTGGGTTCAGCAGCTGTTCTTTAATGTTATAACCTCATTGCTTCTTTAGGGGATATCCGACCGCAAGTAAGTTGCCTGTCCTTTCCGGACCTTTGTTTCCTCATTTAGAAAATAAGGGAGTCAACCTAAATGATCTCTGAGGTCCCTTCCAGCTCTAAATCCTAGGACCTTGACCTATCTTTCTATTCTCCCAGATTCTTTACTTGGTCCAACCTGCCTTTTGTTGCTTCTGCTCACTACCTAGCATTGATGTCTGCCTATGACATGCTCTCACTATACCCGTGTCTTACTACATTAAATATTTCCTGACTCCCTTTTCATTTGTTTTTATGCCCTAGTCCCCTGACAGCCCTTTGATCAGATTTCTTGGTATTTATCTCTTGGTGATTGAGACCAATTACTTGCTAGCTCTTTTCTCAAATATCACATCTGTGTCACATCTGTGCAATAATGCCCGTCTCATTTTGTCACCGATGACACCTTTCAGTCTAACCTTGCTCACCCCATTACTAGTAGAGAAGGTCCCTGGGACCTTCCCCTTAACCTTAGCCAGTCTTGATCATCCAACACAACTTGTGGTAGAATATTGTCATGGGATTGAAGACCTCATGGTAAAGTACTCTTTGGGCTCCTAGAAGGAGACTGTGTCACAAATGGAGGCAAGTCTTCCTGCTTACTTAATTAGAATAATTAGATAATCAGAAACTAACAAGGAAAAGAAAAAAGGAAAAAGGAAATAATCCTGATAAAAAAAAAGATATGGTGGGGCAGCTAGGTGGCACAGTGGATAGAGCACCAGCCCTGGAGTCAGGATTCCCTGAATTCAAATTTGACCTCAGACACTTAATAATTACTTAGCTGTGTGGCCTTGAGCAAGTCACTTAACCCCACTGTCTTGCAAAAAAAAAAGAAATGGCATAAATTAAACATGAATATTTAAATGCTATTAAAACTCAAAATTGGAAAATTGAAAACAGAAAACACATCAGCACTATCCATAATTTTTTTCATCAATGAGTTTAAGCAATGAAGGGTAATTAATTGCCTTAGCAAGGAGACAAAATGAGTCCAAAAAGTGTTTTAGTAAAGGTGATACAAGTAGAAAAGTAAACTTGTCTATAAAACTTATGAAGAAACATAATGGTTGAAAATAAGCAATATAATTCCATAAAGCAGAGAGAAACAATAAAGGATAAAAATCATTTTAAAGAAAGCTTGATAAGATAGCCACCTAAGCCCAATCATCTCAATGGGCATTCAAGGGTAAGTATGCAAGTATTACAAATGGAAGAATGGAAAATATCTGTTAAAAGTCATTTCAAGGGGCGGTTAGGTGGCACAGTGGATAGAGCACCAGCCCTGGAGTTAGGAGTACCTGAGTTCAAATCCAACCTCAGACGCTTAATAATGACCTAGCTGTGTGGCCTTGGGCAAGTCACTTAACCCCGTTTGCCTTGCAAAAACCTAAAAAAAAAAAGTCATTTCAACAAACTGTTTTCTGGGGGCAACTAGACGATGCAGTGGATAGAATACGGGTCCTGGAGTCAGGAGGACTTGAGTTCAAATTCTGCTAAATATTTTTATTGAGTGACAAGTCACTTAATTTCTGTTAGTCTCAATTTCTTTATTTATAAAATGACCAAATTGGCCTTGATGGTCTCTAAGGTCCTTTCTACATCTAAATCTATGATTCTAGGATCCCATAAGGCCATATTTTCTTGTTTTTCTTTTTAATCATATTTTCATATTACCATTTTATGCTGGGTGCTACTTGAAAGAAAGACATAGAACAGAGGGTCATAAGAAAGAAATGGTAGACACAAACAGGATACAAAATATAGTCAAACAAGGAATTCTGAAGAAAAACGATGCCACAAAGAAAATGTTCAATAGGGGAAGATGGACTAATCTGGCAGTAGGACAATGAAAGCGCCCTACTATTACCCTCACTATGCTGGGAAAAAGTGAGGAAATTTTCCAGCAAGTGGGGAAAACTCCCTGAAGTGAACTTTTAGAAGACCATGATGAGAGTCCTGCAGGAAGTGTAGATATGAATGGGCTTCTGTCTGCATCACTGGAGGGAACTCCTGATTAAATGAAACCAGAATTTCAGTGGGGATATTTGAGAATGTTAGAGGGAGTTTTTACCAGTTTCACTCAGAAAAGCACTTGGGAGGGCATGGTTTATTTTGTTTCTGCCACTTTTCAATGCTTTAAAAGGAGGAACTTCCTGTTATCTTCTGTCATCCTGCTCCACAGTACTTCACAGATATATTTGTGTCCATATTCCATGTGCCTTGCCTCCTGCCCCTTTGCCTGGTGTATGATGGCCATAGCTAAGAATAAAATCCATTATTGGAATAATTTAGAAAGAAATTTATTAACTCATTCAGCAAAGGACAGAGCAAAACTAATTTGGCTCATTCCACTCAAAGGTCTGCATATTATGCATCATATAGTTGTTTGTCCTTTATTCTCAAAAAAAACCTGGCATCACGGAGGTGATGTCATGACATGTATGTAAATTGGAGTGGGGGGAGGGGGGCTATGCAAAGTCCCCAGCCTCACTTTCTCTTCCAGAGCCATCTGGGTCCAGTGGCTGGATACCCGGGAGATGGCCCTGGATGCTTAGACCTCGTATCCACGGCTACACATCATATAAAATTTAAACAAAGGAACAAGGAAATAGTAACTGGCCAGTGTGGAGGCAGTGTCCCAGTAAGTAGATTGAGATGTATAACAGAAACAATCTCCTATTACATGCCTTGCAACAATCTTGGCTCAGATTGGGTTTCTGGCCAGCATAACCTAGGTCCTGAGTTAAACACTAAATTAATCTGGTCTCTGAGTAGCCGGTCTGGTTTCTCAGTCACATAGGGTTCAAACAATACCATAAAGTTTTCCCACACTGGCTAATGAAGTTTCTGGACTATTTTGGCTTCCTTCACTGTGGGAACTGTTTAATATCACTTTGACTTTTCCAGGAAGTAGGGATACTCATTATCAGTGTTGTTGCTCTTCAGTCAGTTCAGTTGTGTCTGATTTTTCATGACTCCAGTTTTCTTGGCAGATACTGGAGAGTTTTGCCATTTCCTTCTCCCCCTCATTTTACAGATGAGGAAACTGAGGAAAGTGACTTGCTCAGGGTCATGCAGCTAGTAAATGTCTGAGGTTTGGTGCTGTGTCTACTGGGCCAACTAGCTGACCATCCTTGTATTCCATGCGTTTGATTGCATTTTAAAAATCAAAAGTGTCAGATGACTCAAAGGCAATGGAAACTCATCCAAACTCATCAGATGGCAGTGTACTCCTCACAATTGCCTGGACTTAGAAAGGGGCATCATACTGAGGAAATGCATGCTTGGAAACGTAGGAGGGCTGATCATCATGGGGGACAGTCAAGTGGAGACAGAGAAGAACAACAGAAGAATAGCCAGAATGATCTTCTGTTTTCCACCAAAACAAACAAACAAACAAACTAGAAAAAGACTCATAATTCACTTGATAGATCCTCTGTGGAAGATAGATCAAATGACATGAAGAAGATGGGTTGTTCAAGATAAGAAGGCAGGGACTGGTTATGATACTTACCCATATCAATGATACATATCCACAGAATTATTTAAATAGCTTTTGTCTATAGCAAAAAAGCTGTTACAAATATGCATAAGGACATTCAACACAGAGAATACTGAACTTGGGAATAAAGAAATCTGGGGTTCTGGTTCCAATTCTGTTATATGACCTTGGAGATGGTAGGCCTCTTCTCTGGACCTCAGTTTCCTTATCTGTACAATGAGGGTATTAGATTAGACTCTAAGCAAATTATTAGATTAATGTTCTCTAAGGTTCTATTTCTTTCTGACAAGGGGAACATAATACTTTATCAGAGGAAAGCTGTAGATTCCATAGATCACCATCAACCTTGGCAGATAAATTTCAGTCCTCTTGGGAAATGGTGTTAGGGAGAGAAGAGAGAAGAGATGGACTTTTAGCTCAGTGATCACAAATTCCAATTACATGTTAGTAATACAAAGAGATTAATCCTTCAGGCTTAAAACAATCTAAATCCTTGTTTTCTTTATAAAGATTAGTTCACCTAGTTAGAGGGGAGGGATTGCTAAGACATGTGTGTATACATAGGATGTATATTATAATTCTTCTATGTCTTATAGTTTAAAGAATTGTCTGAGAAACCAAAAGGTTAAGGGAACTTGTCCAGGGTTCTGAGGCCAATGTCAGAACAGGATTTGAAACAAGTTGTTATGACTGCAAAATCAACCTATTCACTAGGCATGGTGCCTATTCTCTATTTCTATTGTTATTATTGAGATTGAAGATGATGATGACAGTAACGACAATTATAATAGCTATCATTTACATAGTGTTTTACATAAATAACAGGACTTTCTATGGCATTTGTTATTTTCATTTAGGTGAGTTTTGATGGAAAGGTCAGGAAAGGGGATTGTTCCAGGGCTAGGAATCTTAGAATTGTGTCCATGCCAGTTTTTACAGTCAGACCAGTCTCATTGCCCAATGGAAGGAAGCAATCTTCTACCTAGTCCAAGTTCAATGGTAGTTGTCTCTTCAGTGATGCCACATTTCGATGTGAACTTGGTGGAACTAATGCCTCACAGGAATCATGTTAAGTCTGAGTCCACTTCCCCAGAGACTAAGTGCTATGGAAGAGAATGTCTCTCTTAGGTATTGGGGGAGAGGGAGAAATTTGTATTTCTGTTCTTTATCTTTAAATAAATATAACTCGGGGAGGCTAGGTGGTGTAGTGGATAAAGCACCGGCCCTGGAGTCAGGAGTACCTGGGTTCAAACCCGGTCTCAGACACTTAATAATTACCTAGCTGTGTGGCCTTGAGCAAGTCACTTAACCCCACTGTCTTGCAAAAACCTAAATAAAGAAATAAACAAACAAATAAATAAATAGATATAACTCGATAAACATTAATGGACAATCAATGGTTAAAGGGAACATGGGTGCTGAACACTGGTCATTAATAATAAATAGAATACATCTGGAATGAGGTCTTGATCACATAGCAGTAAAAAGTGAAACTTCAGTCTCTCAGAGGTCATCCCTAGAACTCTAACAATGAGATATGGCAGCTCAATTCTGGGACAGTAAGCTCAGAGAGTATTCACGGCACAAATAGGAACTCATTTTTTGCAATGCTTAGGTTAACTTCTTCAATCTAAATGATCTCATTTAAACTTCATAATAGGCTCATAAAGTAGGAACCACAAGTATTATTACCCTTATAATTTTTCACATATTAAACAAATTCAGAAAAGTTGACTGTCTTTCCCATAGCTCATAATTAGACAAGAATAAACACAGGTCTCCTCTGGCTTCCAGTTTGGTACTCTTGTGCCTTATTCCATGCAGTCAATCTTTCAAATATTTTTCTGAACAAGGGTTGATGGAGTTTCACACAATGTAGCTTGAGAATAGGGAGAAGAGTCTACAAGAAACCCTATCCACCATAAACTTAAGATCACTGCTCTAATCAATTGTTTTTCTTCCACATGAGTAGAAAGATTTTTTTCTGATTCTCTGAAACCATTCTCTATTCATCTCACCTTGAACAAGAATTCCCAATTCCCCTAAATGCTAATGCCCTTCTTTTGATTATTTCCCATTCATCGTGTGTGTGTGTGTGTGTGTGTGTGTGTGTGTGTGTGTGTATGTGTGTTTACATATCTGTGTACAGATTGCTTTCCCTATAAGTCTCTGAGCTCCTTAAGGGCAGGAATTGTTTCTTGGCCCATATATTTAGCACAAGGCCTAATACATAACAGGAAGTTAATAAACATATATTGACTATAATTTTTTAAAATACTAATATTCTTCTAGCATTATTGTCTGGTTGTGAATCACTGAAGATGATTCTCTAAAAAACTAACATTAAGTGGCATTCATTGGTCAATGGAAAAGGTATGGTTAGCATAAGCAGCTTGAAATGTTGCCAGGGAAAAATGCAGTTGGCTAAAGGCTTAGACAGAACATGAAAGAATTCATGTAAAAGATCACCTCTGGCCCAGAACAAATTTTAGGGACAAAAAAGGTTTATTTAAGTATTGCTGTGACTAGCAGAAGCTAAGAGAAAGAAAAACTAAAGGCAAGAAATCACTGTTCCCAAAGTAACCTAAACAACCTAAGTAATCTAAGAATGAGCAGGATATGAGAGGTTACCTGGGGGATCATGCTCCCCAAGAATAGACTGGCTTCCCAATGGAAGACAAGCCATCAGAGGATAAGTAGTAAAGAAGGGCATTCAGGTGCGAGAGGTTATTTGGGGGTCATGTTCCCCAAAGTGGGTTGCTGTCTCAAAGAAAGAATGAGCAACTCAACTGAGGAATGGATGAAAATTTAAAGAGGTAATTTAGGTATATGTAGATGAAGGTTGGTAGCTCAAAGAATGTAGATGAAGGGGTAGGTTGAAGAGGGGTGGTAGGTCAAAGACTTAATCCTTTCAAGCTAAGGCAGGGATCCATTGGTTTGTTATTAGGACCTTGTTTTGTGCCTGGGTGGGGGTAGAGTTATACCAGGAACCATAGCCAATGTATTCTACTAAAAGTTCACTGACCTTAGCTCATAATTTGGACAATAGGCTGGAGGAGGCGGAGCTCAGTGTTAATGTAAGGACATGGTCAGTGCAGAAGGGATAGATTATAAAACATTTTCTGTCCAGTTTTTCCCCTCTTTCACTAATTTATGAGAAATTAGTTGCCACCTTAAATAGTGCAGTCTTCAAGACCTGAGTACTTACTACTTGTGTAACCTGGAGTAAATTGTTTAACCTCTATCTGTCTCCCTGAGTTTCCTTTATCAGAAACACTGACTATAAAAATTGTTTCCCAGATTTCTGCATTCCTTCTAATCTTGGTTGTATTGGTTTTGTTTGTGTAAAAATTTTTCCATTTAATGTAATCAAAATTATTCATTTTACATTTTATTTTTATCTCTTCCTTGGTCATCAATTCTCTTTCTCTTCATAGATCTGACTTATGGAATCATTTTTTATGTTTAAATCATATGCTCATTTTTGAAGACAGGAGGAAATGGACTGTGGGGAACAGGGGCTTGAAGATTGATCTATGGAGGTTCATTTTTGTGAGGAACTCACCAATCTCTATCTCAGGGAGTTAATAAAGGCTTAGACTTTAACTCATAGGTTGCTCAGACAGTTTACAAGTTACTACAAAAAGTTCACAAGTTTTATAAAATGTTCACAAGTTAGGTTCTTTGAAGAAACAATAATTTAGAGAGTTTCGACAGAAGTAAGAAGAGGATGGGAGAGTTTGGGGTATCATTCTCCCCTCAGAATGGGCTGTCTTCCAAAGGCAGAGGAGCTCTATTTTGGAGTAAGCTGAGCTTTTAAGAAGGACGTAGGGAGACATGGGAATTGGGGAGAGATATGACTATGGGGGGCAGCTCAAGGAACAGAGACTGAAGTAAAGAGAATATGTAGATGAGGGGGTGGTAGGTCAAAAAATTAATACTTTCAGGCTAAGGCAGGGATCCATTGTTTTATTGACAGGGATTTGCCTTTTGCCTGGGTGGGCAAAGTACTTTACTAAAAAAAACTTCATTACTCTGTCTCATAGCTTGGACAATGGGATGGGGGTAGGGATAATATGGTTAGTACAGAGGGTACAGATTAATAACTGTAAAACATATTGCTCTGTCCAATATTTTCCCTACTTCATTTTGACCTTATCTTTGTGTAGGGAGTATAGGTTTATGTCTAGTTTCTGCCATACTATTTTCCAGTTTTCCAGTTTTGAGTTCTTATACTGGAAGCTGGAGTCTTTTGTCTACCTCAGTTTCCTTAACTGTTAAAAAAAAGGTAATTATTGTTTGTCTTTCATTCTCTACAAGCACCAAGTTGTAAAATAAGAATGACAAGAGCATCTGCCTCCCCAGAGTTATTGGGAGGATCAAATGAGATATATTTATAAAGTACTTAGAATTTTAAAATTGAAAATTGATTTTTAATTCTGTTTTAAAACTTAATCAAACTGGAATGATTTAATACTCTCACTGTTCCTAATGAATCTAAAAATCCTTATCCTAGTAACTTCATCCTTTACTTATATTCAAGAGAAGCTTGCCTAAAAATCAAGCTTTTGATTTGTAGTTACCTACATCCATTACTCAGGTTCTCCAGTTGTTTTGAGTCCATTATGTTATTTTGAATTCCATTACTTTAATTTATATCTCTACCTTGGGGCTGCTAGGTGTCATTGGAAGACTCATGAATTCAGATATGATCACAGATATTTAATAGTTGTATGACCCTGGACAAGTCACTTAATTGATTATCACCTGTGAATTACTTCCATCTCCAAGGAAGTAATGGTGAGGAGTTGAAGTAACTCTTAAACAAAATCCTCATTAAAATGTCTTCTAATGAAATTGTTTTACCTTTGGAGCGGAGTATATGGGGTGTTCAGGGAACAATAGCACCTTTGTAGCCCTTTTCGGGGCTATTCACCTACCCTTCTGGTTCACTAGTCAATCAATTCTCACCTGTGGCTCAAAGAAGCTGTGAAGATAGGAAACTGTGACTCAGGATTAAGGATTGCTGTGGGTTCATTTTGGGTGACAAAATCACCAGACTCTTATTCAGTCAGTTAAGAAAAGGCATAGATTTTAAATCACAGGTTACTGCAAAAGTTCACAGGTTACAAGGTCAAGGAAGTGAGTTTTTAGAAGTAGTGAAGTTTAAGCAAAGAAGAAGTAGCTACAAACTAGACTGGTGAGAACATCAAGGACAGTTAAGGAGAAAGAGATAGAGGCGTAAGACTTGTCTTGATTTAGATAATCGTAGATCTGACCACATGGAGTTGGGATCACATGGGATAACAGTCAGGATGGAGAAGAGGATGGACAGAACTCTTAGAGGGGGCCTAGCACATCTCTGTGCAGGGAGGAATCTGGGAGTGAGGGGTCAAGGAGTGTCCCACCTGGACCTGACTGGAGTCAGATATACCCCTTGTAAGGCTGAGTCAGACAGGTGGAGGAGAGTAGAGGGAAGGCGTTGAGCTTACTTTCTATTATCTTAGTGAATTTACATTAGAGAAGAGGGTTAAACTGAATAATAGGGAAGGAGGCAGAGGCCCAGAGATAACATCAGACAAGCACAGATTCCTTAATATTACAGGAAAGGCTAAACAAATATTTCTCCAATATTTCTCATTCAATATCTGTGGCATGTGAAGTAGTCACAACCCAGTAGACCAGCCTAGCAGATGACTAAACCAGGCTGAGGGAAACTGAGGCTTCAAAGCCATTGGTGAGCTAGAAGGAGGTCCCCAAGCATGTGGAGACACCAAGGTCATCTCCTGCACCCAGGCCATTGCCTTTTGTCTTGTGGCTGACAACTCTGGAAGAGTGAAGCTGATGACTTTGTACAGCTCTGCCTCATTTAAATGTAATTCTGGACAGTTTAAGACATCACCCATGAAGTCATTGGTCTTTTTTGAAAATGAAGAATGAACAACGAAAACCTTTGTAGGGGAGGTCCAAATGATAGCAGAAGGAAGTCCAGCCTAGCTTGAAAGATTCTGTCAACTATCATTCAGGGTTTTGGGTCATTGAGAAAGACCATTGACCCAATTTATTGGTTGCTGCTTCCTTACATAATAAATTGGTCATACTCAGAATCTCATCTCTCAAGTTACCTTAATTTTCTAACATAATAACACAGTGCCAAAAACACAGTAATTATTTAGCAAATGCTTGGCTTTTTTTCAAATGAGAGTACATCACAAATGAATAAATGAAAATGAAGATAATAAAAGCTAACAATTATACAGATTGTAAGTTTTGCAGAGCACTTTACAAAGTTATCTCATTTGACCTTCACAGAGTCTTGTAAATAGTGCTATTATTAGTCATTTTATTGATTTAAAAAAAAAGGGAGGCAGGACAATTTAAGGGACCAGAGACATGACATGTATAATGGATCAAGAGCTGGACTTGGTGTCCCCAAACCTAAGTTCAATTGGACCCTATAGGTGAAAGCTATAAAGTCTCATTTAGAAGTCCCAGAAAACACAGCCTGTGTGTGTGTGTGTGTGTGTGTGTGTGTGTGTGTGTGTGTGTGTGTTTTGGAATCATTCTTAAATACTTGGGAAAGCCTGCATGTTAATTGTCAGAGGCTGAAAACAATAACTGTATTATTTTATTATAGCGTTGTATTCATCTTTCAAGGTGAGAACTAGAATATAGATTCTATTATAATCTACCTGGCCTGTTCCCTAGTGTGCTAGCTTTGTGAAGCAAAGTGACTTTGCTAGTATTACAATCTTACCTTCAAAATGATCTCCTAACTGACACTTTCGAAGACCTCTTTGTGCACCATTACCTACCTTATTGGAGATAACATCATATAGGATTTGTGTCAACCTCATTATAAATCTCAGGAGGCAAAGGGATGATCAGCAGAGACCTCCCTTGGCATGATTATGAGCATGCTAATAACTATGCTAATCCTACATTACACTCCTGATTATTATGCAGATCACTCTCTCTGACTCCAGACCTGATTTATACTGAAAGGGTTTTGCAGGCTCAGCCCCACAGGATTTCAAAAGATGAGAATAATTAGATCTTCTCTCCTTTCCTGAAATAGTCTCCAAATTGGAAGAGACTCCAATGATGTTGAGTGAAATACATTTAGAGCCGGAAAGGAGCTGAGAGGTCAACCAGCCCAACCCATTCATTTTACAAGGGAGATCAATGAAGTTCAGAGAGGTTAATTAACTTCTCCAAGATTCTACTGGTAGAAAGTGGAAGAACTGAGATCTGAACCCAGGTCTCTTGATGATAAACAGAAGCACTCTTTCCACCTCACCTACAATTATTTAATGAAAAATCTTGTATTGGTCCCAGAAACTGCAAGCACCTTCTAGTGTTCTCACTCAGTTCTTCCCCATATCTGCAGAGCTGTCTCCACATGTGATTTTGCTATCAGGCTATTGATATTGGTAATTCTGAAAGCTTTTACCTACACTATTTGTTCCTGTTGTCTACTCTTTGTAACCCCATTTGGGGGTTTTCTTGGCAAAGATATAACAATGGCTTGCCATTTTCTTCTCTAGCTCATGTTCCAAATGGGGAACTGAGGTAAACAAGATTAAGTGATTTATCTAGGGTCATACAGTAAGCATCTGAGGTCAAATTTGAATGCAGGTCTTCTTGGCTCCAGGCCCAGTGCTTCCTTACACTATAATGGCACTTAAACTAATAGTAAGAGAGACGATAAAATTAAAATGCAAAATGACACAGACATTTTTGGAATTGGACAATGTGGAAGTTTGTTTTACTGGAAAATACATATTTGTTATGAGGTTTTGATTTTTTTATTGTTCAATCAGAGGAAGGAACGAGAGGGGGAGATAAATGTTTGTAAAAATAATTTCATTTTTTATTGAAATGTTATTTTATCTCTCCAATAGTAGTTTTTCAACATTCATCCATTTGCAAATTTATGAGATCCATATTTTTCTACCACTCTCCCTTCCTTCCCTTTCTCTCCATGGTGGTGAACAGTCTGGTAAAAGTTGTATAGGGTCATTCGTGTTTAACATAAAATAATTTCTTTTAAAAGAGAAGGAAAGTAGCAATCAGGAAAAAAAATTAATTAATGATGACACTGGCTCCCAGATAATGCTGCATCGAGTTAAAGAATGCTTGGTTCTTTCATGGAGAGGACAAACATTCTCTTCTCAAAGGTCTTTTTTTCTCTCTCTAGGCTTTAGACCTCCTTGCAACACTGGATTTCCTTGAAATTCTCTTGGTTCTAGGTTTTCATGCCATTGCCTTTTTCTAGATATCCTCCCACCTGCTCAACCTTTGTTCCTTAGTTTCCCTTTGCTGGTTCTTCATTGTTGATAGGCACTTGGCTGTCTTCCAAGGGTCTCCTTCTTCAGCCCTCTCCTCTTCTTTCTCTACCATATTTCCTAATGATCTCATGAGATCAATGATCCTCTCTATCCTGATAACTTTATCTAGCCTCCCTTTCTCTGCTGAAGTGGTCCCATGCCTCCAAGTTTAGACATCTCAAACTGGATATCCCAAGGGCATCAATGTCCTCAGTGTGCTCAATGTCCAATGGTTCAAAATGTCCAAAATAGAGTTCATTGTCTTTCATTCAAAACCTGCTTTGTTTGACTTCATAGAACAGGTCAAAGCAAAGGTCTGGATCTGGGAATTTCCAAGAAATCATTACTTAGGGAGCTGATACAAACAGAAGCTTTATTGTCAAGTGGTGCAGCAAGTGGGCAAACCAAAGCATATACATATAGACAAGATGACAACATATTCAGATAGAGGTTTGTCCTCAGGGAGACAAGGAATTCAAACAGCACAAAGTGGAGTGGTATCAGGAAAGAAACACTGAAGCCCAAAGTGTGGGTTCACATAGCAAAATTACATTCCCTAAGAATGGTCTTAGTTGAGAACAGGTAATTTTTGCCAGATGTGGAAGGGGGTATTCCTAATCAGACCCAGATGTGGTAGAGAAGTTCTCAAGGTCATTTATGATGTTAGACTTATGAGAGGCCCAGATAGGGGAATTTCTTTTTTAATTATTTATTTAGTGTTTTATTTTTCCCAATTACAAGTGAAAATAATTTTCAACATTCATTTTTAAAATTTTGACTTTAAAGATTCTTTCCCTCCCCCACTCCCTCATTGAGAAGAAAAGCAATTTAATATTGATTACGCATATATAGTCAAGCAAAACATTTTTACATTAAACATGTTGTAAAAGAAAACATGGACCAAAAAACCCCCCAATAAAAATGAAGTTAAAAATGTGTTTAATCTATATTCAGACTCCATTAGTTCTTTCTCTGGTGATATATAGCATTTTCATAATAAGTCCTTCAGAGTTGTCTTGGATCATTGTATTGCTGAGTTGTATAGTTAAGTCATTCATCGTTGATCCTCTTAACAATATTGCCATTGCTATGTACAATGTTCTCCTGTTTATGCTCATTTACTTTCACCAGTTCATCCAAGTCTTTCCAAGTTTTTCCTGAGAGTATCCTGCTCATCATTTCTTAAAGCATAGTATTCTTCCGCAATCATATTGTTCAGCAACTCCCTAGTTGATGGGCACCCCCTTAATTTCCAATTCTTTGCCATCAGAAAAGAGCTGCTATAAATAATTTTGTGTATATAGGTCCTTTTCCTTTTTAAATAAATATCTTTTAGGATTTTGATCTTATTCTAGTATTTCTGGGTTGAAGGGCATGCATATCACTTTGGGGACATAGCTACAAATTGCTCTACAGACTGGTTGAATCAGCTCACAACTCTACAACCAGAGTTTTGATGTTTTAATTTTCCCTTCCAGTGTTGTCATTTTGTGGGGAGAGCTTCTTTATCAAGATCACAACTTGAGGAGCAGCTAGGTGGCATGATGGATAGAGCACCAACCCTGGAGACAGGAGGATCTGAGTTCAAATCCAGACTCAGACACATAATACCTAGCTATGTGACCTTAAGCAAGTCACTTAACCCTATTGCCTTGCCAAAAAAAAAAAAGATCACAACTTGGGGGAAGGATCTTATGTTAATTATGAAAGGTAGCAGAAAAGAAGACCGGCTCACCCCATGAAGTTGGGTTCAAATCCATAAACATTCATTGAATGCTTACCACATGTCAGTTAATGTGCTAAGTGCTGGGGATACATAGGAAAGCAAAAATCATGAGTTTTCTCAACAAAGAACTCCCATTTCAACAAACAAAACAATATGGAACAGTGATATGCCTGTGAAACATACACTGAAAATGAAAGGCAAGCTCAATGGGAAGGTATAGCAGTTATGGGGTAGACAGACTGGGAAAGATCTCCTGAAGGAGGGAAGGAATTTTATTTTTTATTAATTTATTTATTTTTCCAATTTTATGTAAAGAAAGCTTGTTTTTGTTTTTTTAATTGATATTTTATTTTTCCAATTCCATGTTGTGCAAGTTTTTCAACATTCATCCACAAACATATGCATATTTTTAAGTTATATAATTCCCTTCCAACTCTTCCTTCCCACCCCGCCTCCCCTCAGTAGCGAACAGTCAAGTGAACATTGTATATACAGAACTGTGTTTAACATGTTTACAGATTAGTCACTTTCAGCATGAGGAATTAGGATTTAGGGAAAAGAAAAAAACATGAAATAAAGAAATATATAAGGGAAATTTTTAAAAAGTGAATGTAGTGTTCATTCAGATTCTGTAGGATTTTTTTGTTTTAATTTGTTTTTCTTCCTCTGGATGGGGATAGCATTGTCCATAGCCAGTCTCCTAGGGTTGTCCTAGCTCTCTGAACTGCTGGGAGGAGCTGCATCCATCAAGGCTGATCAATTCACAATGTTGTTGTTAATGTGTACACTGTTCTCTTGGTTCTGCTCCCTATGCTCAGCATCAGGTCTTGAAAGTCATTCCAAGCTTCTCTAGAGTCCAATCATTTAGGATTTCTTATAGAATTCCATAATATTTATATTCCATAACTTATTCTACCATTTCCCTACTGATGGGCATCCCATCAATTTCTAATTCTTTGCCACTACAAAGAGAGTTGCTATGAATATTTTGGAACATGTGGGACTTTTTGTATTTTTTATGATTTCTTCTCAATATAGGTCTAATATTGGAATTGCAGGGTCAAAGGGTAGTATTAGTTTTATTGCTCTATGAGAATAGTTTCATATTGCTGTCCAGAATGATTGGTTCAGTTCACCTCTCCAACATTGATCATTTCCCCTTTTTGTCATCTTAGCCAGTCTGATAGGTGTGAGGTGATACCTCATAGTTGCTTTAATTTGCATTTCTTTAATCAGTAATGACTTGGGGCATTTTTTCACATGATTATATATAGCTTTAATTTCTTCATTGAAAACTGTCTCTTCAAATCCTTTAACCATCTTCCAATTGGGAATGTGTAAAGATAGCTTTTTAATGTTTATTTTTTGTAAAGTTTTCTCCTTTCTCAGATATGTTATTCATGCACAACCATGTTACACATATTTCCATATTAGTTATGTTGTGAAAAGAGAATCAGAATAAAAAGGAAAAAACCTTAAGAAAGAAAAGACAAAAAAAAATTTTTAAGTGAAAATAGTGGTATTTTTTGATCTGCATTCAGTCTCCACAGTTCTTTCTCTGGTTTTCCCTCACAGTTCTTTTAGAATTATCTTTGATCACTGTATTGTTGAGAACATCTAAGTCTATCATATTGATCATTGCACAATGTTACTGTTACTATGTACAATGTTCTGGTTCTGCTCACTTTCCTTAGTATCAGTTCATGTAAGTCTTTTCAGGCTTTTCTGATATCCACTTGCTCATTATTTCTTATAGGACAATAGTATTCCATCGCATCCATATACCACAGTTTATTCAGTCATTCCCCAATTGATGGGCATCCCCTCAATTTCCAATTCTTTGTCACCGCAGAAAGAACTGCTATGAATATTTTTGTATATGTGGTCTTTCCCCCTTTTTTGATCTCTTTGGGATACAGACTTAGTTGTGGTGTTGCTGGATCAAAGGGTAGGAACAGTTTTAATAGCCCTTTTAGAATAACTCCAAATTATTCTCCAGAATGGTTGAATCAGTCTGGGAGGACTGGTTGGCTTCTTAAAGGGGCCCAAAGAAATCAAGAAGCTGAGGGGACAGAACACTCCAGCCATGAGAGCAGCCAATGAAAAGTCCTAAAATAAAACACTGGTTGTCATATTCAAGGAGCAAAAAGTGGCCAATGACTCTGGATATTAGTTTATTGAAGACTGGGAAGTTGGAAGGATCTAGGTTACGGAAAACTTAAAACCAAATAGAGCATGTTGTAACTGATTCTAATTGATCCTGAAGGGATTTGCTAGTGATCAATGATTAGGGCACTTTTCTAGACTGTCCTACCACTGGGAACTCACTTGCCTTCAGTCCCCTCCAGGACCTGTTTCAGGCTTTCTGGACAGCAAAACCATACCTCTGCTGCTTTCTCATAATGGCATGGCCCTCAAGGACTGGTTCAGAGGCAAGTAACATGAACAGAGACAGCTGGGTCTGCTTTTGGTTCTGCCCTTGATTTGCTGTGTGACCCAGGCCAAGCAATTACCTATCTGGGACCAGTTCCTCTTCTGTGAAATGAGAGTAAGTATTTGTGTGAGATGTTAGATTGAATGAGATTAAGTAAGTAAAGATCATTGGTAGTCCAAAGGGGCCGTGTCAGTGATGGTGTGTGGTGGGAACAAGAATCTGACAATAGCACCTATGTTCTCATGATTTTTGGAAACAGAAAAACAGCTACTTCAGGAAAATTTGTATGTGACCAGGGAGTATCTTTTGGCACTAAGCCTTCTTTGTTCTGTTTCTATATAGTATCTAGATTATTGTTAGATTGAGTTACAGTGCAGAGATCTACCATACTCCACCAGTACTGATCTTATCAATAAGCTTCTCCAACACAATGTTAGCATGCACTGCCCCTCTTTGTTTGGTATCTCAGTACCCTTCTGAGAGGTGAGACTGTCCTTCTGAATGTCTGCCGCCCTTCAGGGGGTGGCTTTTGCTCAGATCCCATGTCTGCTCTATCTCTGAGGTCCTGCAGGAATTTTGATGGGTTTGAATTTTAGGGGATCTTCCATTCTAATATACTATGATGTGGTGGGACATACTGAGCAGGACCCCAAGTGAGCCAGACACGCCCCCTCTTCCACTTTCCAAATCTGCTATGGGCCCTGCTGTGAGGGGAGCACGCATAACTAGGTCCCAAGAGGGAAGGTTACGTATAACCAAGATTCTCACCACCAGGAGTACCCCCAACTTTCTGTCCACACAAAAGCTTCTACTAGGGGAACATTATAAGGAAGGGTTGCACAGAACCCTCAGGGCTAGAAAGAACAACGAGATCATCAAGTTCAACCCTACCCCCAGATCCCATTTTACAAATGGGGAAACAGGAAAGGGAAACACAGAAAGGGAACCAGTCCTTGCTTCATCCTATTCTCCCTCTTTCACTATCCTAGCTAGCACTTTCACTAGCTTTCACTAGTTTAGTTAGCACTTTCCCAGCAAAGTTTATGTATTAATTTTTTTGGAGAGACAATGGAGTTCAGTGACTTGCCCAAGGCCACACAGCTAGATAATTATTAAGTGTCTGAGACTAGATTTGAACTCAGGTAGGTACTCCTGATTCCAGGGCCATTCTCTATCCACTGCACCACTTAGCTGCCTCCTAGTTAGCACTTTCACTATCCTAGGTAACACTTTCACTATCTTAGCTAGCACCTTCACTACCCTAGCTATACCTTAGCTAGCACCTTCCTTTCTTAGCTAGCACCTTCACTAGTTTAGTTAACACTTTCACTAGCCTTCAGTAGTTTCTGAGAAGATGAGCTGACCCCACCATCCTTTTCGCAGCTGCTTCCTAAGACACTTGACAGGGGAGGAGGGAATTGGAAATAGGGAAAGAGACTTAGACCAGGTCACATTCCCATCCTTCCCTCTACCCTGGGTACCAGCTCCCTAGCCCTTAGGAATGTGTTAACATGACTAGCTCTCTACCCACCACCATGGCCACAATGCCTGTACCTGGAGCAGAGACTAGGACTGAACTTGGCACTAACTGGGACTAAGATGGACCTTCCTGCTTTACTGCAGCCCTGGGGACAGCTCTTCCTAGGGCTGATTTTCACTTCAGAAATGACTCATTCACATATATTATCATGTCTCTTTACTAATAAAGGTAAATGCGAAAAATAATGAAATGAAGGAGTGGATTGGATTACCTTTGGGGTTGTTCCCTTTGAGCTTGGGATCCAAGAATGCCATGATACATCTTGGCTTAAAATCCTGCCTTTGATAGAAGTTTTGTCCTTATAGAACAGAAAAGTCTCCTCAACTTCATCATCCTCTTCTTAACAAAAGCATGTTTCTACCTAATAGGGCTGCTTTGAAGCTTAATCAAAGTGAGGTCTACAAATTCCAAAAGCCTCATGATGCATAATGTCATCCACCTCCAGAAAAAGAATCAATGATGTCTGGATGGAGATTGAAGCAAGTTATTTTTACTTGCTTATTTCTTGGTTTCTTTTTCTTTTTGTTCTGTTTCTTTTATCACAGTGTGACTAATAAGGAAATATGTTTTACCTGATTACACAAAGATAATCTATATCAAATCACATAGGGAGGGAATAGAGGAAGAACAGGAGAATAATTAGAACTTTAATTAGAATTCAAATTTTATTTTAAAAGTGAATGTTAAAATTATCTTTAAATGTAATTGAAAAAGATAAGATACTATTTTTTAAAAAATGGTCTGCAATATGCTTTGCAAACTTGAAAATAATATTGACATTGGGCAGCTAGGTGGCACAGCAGATAGAGCACCAGCCCTGGAGTCAGGAGGACTTGAGTTCAGACACTTATTACCTGTCTGTATGACCTTGGACAAGTCATTTAACCCCATCACCTTGTCAAAAAAAACCCAAATTATATTGGCATTTCAGTTATTATCATTAGAAAGATGGAGCAATGACTATAAACTATAGGAAAGCAGGTTTAGACTCAGGAAAACCTCCCATTAGAGTAACCTCACATTAGAGTAAAATGTGTCACCTGGAGAAGTTCTCCATTAACCAGTAATCTTCCACCTGAGGCTGGGTACCACTTGTTCAAGATGTCACAGAAGAAATTCTGGCCCAGGGGTACATGAGAATAAAGGCCTCAAGAGATACCTTGCTACTTGAGGCTGTGATGATTCAACCAGACACTGAAGAACCTGGCTTCAGTCTAAAACCCTTTCTTCTACTTGATACCAAGCGTTACATGTCAGTATCTTAGATGAAATTTGGTAATGGAACCTAAGAGAGAATCCAGATCACACTGAACTCTAGTCTAATCAGTTTTCCAGGGGTACAGCAGATGGCACTCTTTTTTTTTAAGGTTTTTGCAAGGCAATGGGGTTAAGTGGCTTGCCCAAGGCCACACAGCTAGGTAATTATTAAGTGTCTGAGACCAGATTTGAACCCAGGTACTCTTGACTCCAGGGCCAGTGCTTTATCCACTGCGCCACCTAGCTGCCCCTAGATGGCACTCTTAATTTGCAATTTAGGCCCTTTTCTGAGTTGACTTTTTTGCCCTACTAAGTTCCCTTCCCTCTCCCCCCCACATTCCCCATTCAGAGTCTTGAATGATGAGGCTGAAAAGGTGCTCCAGAACTCATGAGATCAGAGTTCCAGAAATAAAAGGGAACATAAGAGGCACCTAGTCGAAACCCTTCATTTTACAAAGGAAACGGACCTAGAGAGGTTTAGTCCTCCAAACATTCCCCTTGCATTTCTGTGGCCTTGAATCCACCTTTTCCTCGGTAGCTCTGGTTTGTTCTTTCCATGAATGAAGACACTGCCACTAGTCACTACTATCCTAGTGACACTGTTGGGATCAATGAAAAACTTTAAATCCTCCAGTTCTCTGAAAGTTAAGGTTCTCACCCAACCTCTAACCCACTCCCTAACTTCAGCCCTGATCTGTTACTTCTCAAGGATTTGGTTGGAAAACTCTCTCCTGATGCAACATGAAACTTTCCAGATTTTCTGTGAATAAATGAGGAAAAGATTAGCAATCCTCAAAAGAGAGGTTGTAAGGACCTAATGAATTAACATATATAAAGAGACTTGAAAACTTGCCAGACTACGACATCTCCCTGGGTTTGCCTCCAGTCTGTCCAATGACTTCCAGTTTCCTCTGCTGGCTTTTCAGGCTAATCACCCCAACTCCTACCAACTGTGATTATCCCAAACAGTTCTGTCCTTGGAAATTTCTTCTTCTCCCTCTTTCCTATCTTGCAGGTTGAACTTATCAGATACCATGGTTTCAATTTTCCTCTCTTCGAGGGTTATTTTCAGATATATAGCCTTATTTTCTCTACTGAACTCCAGTCAAACATCTCCATCTCAACATTTAGAACTGAATATATCCTGTAGACATCTTTAACTCCAAACTGAACTGAGCTTCTTCTCCTTCCCTCTGGCCTTCCCCATTTCCAACCTTCCATATAATTTTGAAGATGACAACCATCCTCCCAGATACTCTGGCCTAAAAGTTCAACATTATGTTGAACTCTTCACTCTCACTCACCTCACAAATTCGATTCATTGCCAGATCAAGCCTTCACTAACTTCTCATCATCTCTCATTTAGGCTTCTCCCTTTTCTATACCCATGCAACCACTACCCTGGTTCAGGCACCCATAGGTGCCTTAGGTTATTGCATTAGCCTTCTAAACTGTTCTTTCTGCCCAAAATCTCTTCCCACTCCAATTTATCCTCTAATAAGATGCCAAAGTAATTTTTCCAAAACATAGGTCTGACCATGTCACTGTCTCCCCTCACTGAATTCCAATGGCTTCCTATTACCTCCAGGATCAAATATCAAGTCCTCTATATGTCATTTAAAGTTCTACCCATCTTCCAGTCTTCCATTCTTCTCCTGCTGCCCACTCTAGGAGACAGTCAGACATATAGATCTCTTTATGGTTCCTCACATCCTTACATTTTGCATCTTAACTCCAAGATTTTTCACTGCTTCTCCCTCCAGACCTAAAATGCCATTCCCTCCTCACCTCTATCTCTTAGATTTCCTGGTTTCCTGTAAGATTCATTTCACATATCTTCCATCCCCAAGAGACCTTTCCCAGACCACCAGCAGCTAGTATATTCTGCTCTGGGTATATCAGGAAATGCAGATTAGAGAGGGAAATCCTTTCCTAAAGCTCTCTTAATTCTTTGATTTTTTTGAGGAAAAAAAACACAGAAAACCACATTTCTTTTTAACTTTCATATCTTTTATATCTCCAAATATATCAGACAGGAACATTTTATAAGTAAATTATGTTACAGTTAAATTCCAATTAGTGCAAAAGATGAGTCCCATAGAATGGTCATGTGTATTTGAAGTTACAAGTATGCAAAATATAGTAACAGAAGATATGTAGGCAAATTCAAATAATGTGACCACTTCATAGCATTCTTTATTTACACTCATTTGACCTAGGTGTATATCCAATGCATTTTGTATTTTTAAATTAATAAATTATTTTAGGAATGTGAAGAACACTAAATAATAGAAAAATGATTGCATATAGAAGGTGAGACCCTTGAGAACAGTGCCTAATACAAAATATATTATTAATAAGTGGTTGTTGAACCATTTAACAGCCATTTCTTAGGCACTGTTGGGTGCAAGAAGTTTCCCTCTGGACCTCTGTCTGGACCTCTGGACCTCTTCCTGACTTCCTTTAAAACCTTCCTGGAATGGTCCTTCCTTCTGGAGACCTTCCAGGTTCCCCCAAATTTCTCCTCTCAGGTGCTGCCATTTACTCTATACCTCTCCTCATCAATGCTGTCTATCCCCTTAGATTAAATCTATGAGTTCCTTGAGGGAATGAATGAGTTTTGGATTTCCAGCTAGCCTCAGTTCTTAGAGCAATAATTAAGACCTAGTATGTAATTAGTAAATGTTTGTCTAGTGATTGAATCAGAGACCTCATTCCTTCAATAAGCCCACATTTAAAGAGGACAAAGGACTTGGTTTTCCCTTAACACTTAAGTCAGCCCTTTCCCCAGAAGAGAAATCCCATCTATTAAAGGTGTGAATTCAGTGGTTCACACTTAGCTACAAGAGAGTATTTAAGACAAGACCATTGAGGAGTTCCATCTATATCCCAGTGACTCTGAGTAGTGAGATCTGGAAGCTTTGTGGAGGTTAGGGAAGGTGATCCTGAAGCAACAGAGCATCCTGGAGATACTTATTGTCTCACTTGAAGCTATTCAGTGTGTTGTTCCCAATTTTACTAAGTAAGAGATCATCCAAGTCCAGGTTTCAAGCCGAGAAGAAGGCAGCAGAGGGAAGAAAGCAACAAAGTAGGAAAAGGTGGCAGAGCTGGTGCAATAAGTGAGGAAATGGAAACGATAGAAGTGGAGAGGGTAGAGAAGGTGGAAGTGGAAAAGGGGGTGGTAGGGCTGGTGGTGCTGGTAGTACTGGTAGTGGCCATGCTACTGTGGATGATCTTTAGGGTGTCTATCACTGGTATCACTGGCAGAACTGAAGTCAGAATCTGAGTTTAAATCAAAGAGGAAAAGAAGGAATTGACCAGAAGAAACTTTCAGAAAGAAACTAAAACCTAGAGTTTTCATCTTAGATGAGTCTGAGGAGGAGGGTGACTATAAAGAGGAAAAAGAAGAGTGGAAGGAGGGAGTGGAGGATTAAAGAAGGCTCAATAGCCCCCAACCTGTTTCTGCCAACACATGGAAGACTGCTGGGGGGAATGGATCAGTCAGAGGAGAAGCTCTTGCCACTATTACTTGCAAAACCACCCAGGCCAGAGCCTCAGCTCTCCTAAGACCTCAGATCCCTGGAACCCCGGGCTCCCAGACTGTGGATGGTCCAGTACAAGTTCAGGGAAGAAGGGGACACTGCCTCTGACCCAGTGAGGAAGTTCTTGGCCCTCTGGCTCACAGAGCCCTCTGCAGATCGAGGCAGCCTCCAGGACTAGCGTGTGATACAGCAGACCCTCAACAGTCAGACCAGCCTGTACCAGGGTTTCCAGTGACCATCAAGGAAACAAGGATGTGGGCAAAATGTTGGTCAAGAAGACTCCGGAGCTGCAACCCAGAGCTGGAAGGGGGGCCCTCTACAAGGATGACACAGGCCCGATGACAGTCTTCCTCAAGACTACTCCACCTCATCAGAGACCTGGGCAGCTACTGTGCCAAGAGGTAGAGAGTCACCATCTCCCCACCCCATCCCTGAAGCTCTTTGATACTCAGAAGATTCAATCCCTTGGAGGCCAGGTTTCTGCTGTCTCAAGGTCTCCCCACTTCTCCAAGCTCCACAAGGTCCAGGAGCAGCTGTTGACTGCCTCCAGCATGGAGCCAGGAGACAAGGTGGGGTGAGGGCCAGGGAGTTCATCACTCAGCACCTTTCTGTATGGGGACTGTCATGGCAGGCCTGGATGCGTGTCCTGAAACCAGGAGGTTAACCCTAAGGACACATGCTAAGCCGTGGCCCTGAACAGCTGGCAGAATAGTATCTGAGATCAGGGTTGTGGATGACCTTACTCAATCCTCTACCTCTTTTGACAAATCGTCCTCCTCCACTCTGAAAGTTCCTAGATACCAGGGCCTATTTGACTGTAAATTCCCCCACCTCCTGCTCAGAGGAGCTTTCCCTTCTCCTTGGTTGCCAGGGGGCCCAGGGGCCAATGGGAACCCTCCTTCTACTCCAACCACTGGCGTCCTGGAATCTTTCTCCCTCCTTTCCCTCCCCCACCAATTTTTTTGCTTATTTCTTTGGAGCTATTTTTCTTTTTTTTTTTAGTCTGATTTTAAATGTCAAATATATTTGGTGTTGCCATAAACATACTAGAACAGGTTGCGATTGTACATCAAATCAAATAAACCGAACTTTGTTTTAAAATTATTTATGTATTCTTCATTCCTTCATTCTATTCAATTTTGGGTTACACTTTGATTTCTGCCTTAGAGAAGGCCAACATTTAATTTATATACATACACACATATACATACATATACACACCACACACACACACACACACATACACGGAACCATACAATCCAATACAGAGTTCTATCTATCAGTTGTTTCTCTGGAGAATTATAGTATTTTCCTTCAAGAGTCCTCATACTTGATCTTGCTTTGAAAATTCATATTCTCAGAATCTCAGTCATTCACCATCACTCTTCTCACAATATACCTATCTATGGAGGGGCAGCTAGGGAGAGCAGTGGCTGGAATACTGACCTTGGAGGCAGAAGGAAGGGAGTTCAAAATTGTTCTGGCCCACATCTGACTCCTGGGCCCAGATGGCTCCAGAGGAGACAGTGAAGTTGGTGACTAAGCACAGCCCCCCTACTCAAATTCTATTCATGTGCTTATCATAGCATCAGCTCCCCTGATGTCATGCTCTCCTTTGAGAACAAAGGACAAACAACATCATCACACAATATGACTGTTAATTATACAGCTTTCCTTGATTCTGCTCCTTTCACTCTGCCTCATTTCATGTAAGTTTTTCCCTGTTTTTCTTTTATTTAGGTTTTTTTTAGGCTTTTTTTTGCAAGGCAAATGGGATTAAATGACTTGCCCAAGGCCACACAGCTAGGTCATTATTAAGTGTCTGAGGCTGGATTTGAACTCAGGTACTCCTGACTCCAGGGCCGGTGCTCTATCCACTGTACCACCTAGCCACCCCTTTCCCTGTTTTTCTAAAAATCAACCTCTTCATTTTTTAGCAGCACACTAGAATTCTATCCTGATTATATGCTACTTATTCATCCATGCTCTAAGTGATTCCCATTCCCAGTTCTTTGTTATCACAAAGAGAGCTGCCATAAATATTTTAGAACATATATTTTCCTTTTCCTCTGATCTCCTTTAGAAATAGACCTAATGGTGTTATTGCATGGTCAAAGGCTATAGGTAGTTTAATAACGCTTTGGGCGTAATTCCAGGTTGCCCTCCAGAATGGTTGGATCAGTTCACAGTTTTAACAGTGTATTAGTTGTTCCACTTTTTCCACAATCTCTCCAACATGTCATTTTCTCCTATTATTTTAGCCAATTTGGTAGGTGTGAGATGAGAACCCCAAATTGTTTTAATTTGAATATCTCAAATCGATTACTTTGAGCATTTTTATGTGACTATATTTAGCATTAATTTCTCCTCTCAGGAACTTTCTATTGATATTATTTGACCATTTGTCAATTGGGGAATGAATCCTATTATAAATTTGACTCTGATAAATCATAAAAAAGGGAAAAGACCCCTCATGTACCAAAATATTTATAGCAGTTCTTTTGTGGTCACAAAGAATAAGAAATGAAGGAAATGCCCATCAATCGGGTAATGGTTAAACAAGTGGTATATGAATGTAATAGAATACCATTGTTCTATTAGAAATGATGAGTGGATGGACTTCAGAAAAACCTGAAAAGACTTAGATGAGGGTACAGAGTGAAGTGAGTAGAACCAAGAGAACACTATACCTATTAATACTAACATTGTATGATGAACAACTATAATATACAGCTCTTTTCAGCAAGACAGTGATTAAAGGAATATCTAAAAGACTTGTGATGGAAAAAAGAACTATGGAGTCTGAATGTAGATCAAAGGTCACTTTTTATTTGTTTTTTCTTTCTCATGGTTTTTCCCCTTTTGTTTGAATTCTTCTTTCATAACAAGGAAGTAAGGAATATGGAAGAATCTGGAAATACATATTTAACAGGATTGCACATAACCTTTATCAGATTGCTTGCTATCTTGGGGAGGAGGGAGGGAAGAGAGGGAATAAGAAATTTTACAAAAATGAATGTTGCAAGCTATATGTAATTGAGGAAAATGCTATTAAGATAATTAAGAAAGAAAGAAAGAAAGAAAGAAAGAAAGAAAGAAAGAAAGAAAGAAAGAAAGAAAGAAAGAAAGAAAGAAAACTTGGGTAAATAGGGTTAAGTGGCTTGCCCAAACACTCTATCCACTGTACTACTACTTGCCCTAAATCAAGAAAACATTTCCATATACATTAGAGAAGAAGACATATCTACCTACATGTGAACATGTCTTCCTCAAAAGAACATCAGTTTCTCCAGGGCAAGTCTTTTCTTTTTTGTGTCTCCAGAGTTCAGGACTATGCCTGGCTTTTATTTTTATTTTATTTTATTTATTTAAGGCAATGGGGTTAAGTGACTTGCCCAAGGTCACACAGCTAGGCAATTTTTTTTTTAGGTGTCTGGGGCCAGATTTGAACTTAGGTCCTCCTGGCCCCAGGGCCAGTGCTCTATTCACTGTGCCATCCAACTGCCCCTATGCCTAGCTTTTATGAAGGAGCTTTAAAAACATTTATCTCAGGGGTGGTTAGGTGGCATAGTGGATAAAGCACTGGCCTTGGAGTCAGGAGTACCTGGGTTCAAATCCAGTCTCAGACACTTAATAATTACCTAGCTGTGTGGTGTTGGGCAAGCCACTTAACCCCATTTGCCTTGCAAAAACCTAAAAAAAATGTTTATTTTATGGTATTGTTTTGTAATTGGCTTTATCTCTTGCTTAGTTGAGACTACGTATATCTGTTTATGATCTGCTTCTCAAAGTCATGTATCTATCTAATAGTCTATAGTATTCTAAGAGGTATTGTGACATTAGTTTGTCGATATTCTTCATAATCAAATAAGACCTTTACATGTATGATGGCATGACTTGCCCATTATGTTGATTATAGTGAGGGGAATGTTGTATAAAGACATCCTTCTCACTGCCTTTTCCAGAACAATCATCACCTCACAGTCCGATCTAGCAGGAAACACAACTTCTGTTGATGATTTGGATGCTATGAGAGTCCTTGGCCCTTTGAATGTGGGTCCCTTCCATTTCAAGGAGGTTTTGAATGTGAGTTCCTCCCATACCATGGAGCTTCAGCAATGCTAGGCAGGACACCAATATGGGGATTTTTGTTGATGACTGTCACACCAAGATATAGCTAACCTGTCTTTCAATGGTTTTATCTCCAGTAATTGATTAATTGATTAATGATTCTACTCAATTCTGCAATCATATCACCCCCCCCATCCATAAGACTTTGGTTTCCCACAAACTTCCCCAAGGGTCATGGAATAAAAACCACTGCACCTATAGTCAGCATCATTTATGGTCAGAACTGTGATGATATCTGATCATCTTCAAAATTCTGACTTTCATTCTTGATTAATGAAAACTTTCTTTGCAAATGCTTTTGCTCCGGTCCATCTTGTAGAGTCCAAGAATTTTACCTCTGTTGACACAATAGGAATGCCCCTCTTCTCTCCACACCTACCACGTCTCTTAATCATGGTCCCATTTCTGAAAACCAACAAAACAGAACCGGATTTATATTCCATTATTCTTATTTGGGGTATCCAGGCAACTTGGACCTGCCTTGAACACTCTAAAATTAGAGTTATTTTGATGTTAAGAAGTAGAAATTAAGCAGAGGAGCTAGTGGCAAATGACAAAAGGTCAGGAATTTGGAGCTCTCTCAAAAGGGAGACTCTTGATCCTCCAATTAGAGAAGGAGAAGCAGGTAAAGGTGCTGATAAGAGGAGGGGCGAGGGCAACTTTGGTTACATTAATTGAATTGAAAACTGCACAGGCAAAATTAATGCACCTAGCATAAAAAGGGAAGTGGTTGAATATGTGTATTTTTAAATATATTTCACTAATGACCATTTACCACTAGATAAGTGATCAAAGACAAAGAGCAAAGAGTTCTTAAAAGGGGACCAGCGAAGTATTCATAACCCAAATCACTGATCAAAAGAGAAATGTAAATCAAAGTTTCACACATGGGAGAGTAGCAGTGATGATTCCCATCCCCACTCCCAAATGGCAAAAGTCAATTTTGGAGAGTCATGGAATGATAATGCATCAGTCATGGGACAATAAAATGGAGCAAACTTTTTGAAAAGCAATTTGGAATTATGCAAATCAAATGACTAAAAGGAATATACTCTTTTGGGGGGGGGTACCAGAGACTCCAACTCAGGGCTTATCCTCCAAGGAAGCTACCATTAAGAGGAAAGTCCCCACATACTCTCTAAATGACAGAAAGTAGTATTTTTTTGTGATAACACAGATTTAGAACTAAAGTAGATACCTATCAGCTAGGGAATGTCTAAATAGACTGTAGTACATGAATGTTACAGAATATTACTCTGACGTAAAAGATCATAAATGTGGGAATACAGAGAAACATGGAGAGAAGCCTGAATTGGTGCAGACAGAGAAAAGTGCAGACAGAAGAGAACAATATATACAGAACAATAACAATGGATATAGAAAGAATGATGCACCACAAGATCAAAAGTGTAACAAAATTGAAAGATCAAGCACGATTGGAATGGATTATTTCAGGCTTAAAATTTCTATTGCCTTCCCACAATGCAGCCTAATATATATAATAGGCTCCTAATAAAAGCTTGAAGATCCATTGCTTGGTGGATCAATAAAGAAGTGACTCAGAGATTATCTTACTATCCACTGTTCAATGAATAAAACATTTATTAAATGCTGTGTCCAAAGCCCTGAGGGGATACAAAGAGAGAAACCATACAGTCCCCGGTCTTAAGGAACTCACATTTTAAGGACTGAAATTTATTGATGCTGAAAAAAAGTCCTTTAATCAGTCATCCTTGATGAATTATTAGAATTGGAAGAAATCATTCTCTCACAGTGACTGTGCTGCAGAGGGTACCAGGCTGAATTTGAATTCAGAACCCCTTAGTTTCACTCCTGGCTCCATCATTTCTTAGTTCTAGGACCTTGGCAACAAAGAGGAGGTGGCTAGGAAGTGAAATTCCTGCAAGATAAGGCAAATCTCAACTGTCAGGATCAGAGAAAACTGGGTGAGATAAAGGTGATGTATTGACACAAGAATACATGAAGGTAAAAAGAACAAAATTTGGCAAAAAGCTGACATTGTTATCTTTTTTCTCCTCATTTGTCATTAATAATGGTAGCTTTATTGAGCAGTATAGTCAATAATAATACCAACTAATATTTATACAGAGCACCTACGATGTACCAGTCACAGCACTTCACAAACATTATCTAAGTAGGACCTATGATTACATAAGCATATTGGGATGATCGAGGAAGATCCTTAGGTTGGGATCCTGGGTGACTTGGAGGTGGTGTTGACCACAACTGTGATAGGGAAGTTTATAATCTAGGAAAAGTTGAGGAAAGGGGAAGATAAGGGGTTCAGGCATGGTCATGCTGACTTCATGATGTCATCTATGATCATCCAGTCCTAGATTCCAAGAGACAGTCAGTCCATAACGGTCAATGAACATCTATTCAGTGTCATTATGTACCAGGTCCTATGTTATGCACACCGGGGATATGTAAGAAAGCAAAAGCAGTTCTTGTTCTCAATTAGTTCACAACTAAAGATTCAAGTGACTAATATTTAAGAGAGAGGTTAGGGCTGGATAAATAAATCTGGGTCTTATCTACTTATGAACTTCTGAAATTATTCATTGAGATAGTATGAAGGGAAAAAAGAAGGTGTCCTAGGATTTAGCCTGGGGCACACATTCATTTAATTTTGTGGGCATTGCATGGAGGAAAAACCAGCAAAGGAAAGTAAGAAGAAACCATTTGTAGGATAAGAAGAGCATTGTCCTGAGAACCCAGAGAGAAGAGGGTGCTCAGGAAGAGACAGTGATGTAGAAGGGTCTCAGGAGGTGTGGACAATGCAAACGGGCAGGAGGAGCTTCTGAACCAAAATACAAATGTATCCCATAATCACCCTAAACACATGAATTAGGAGTAGAGGAGAAGGGGTCTGAATCACAGTTCATCCTTGGCCCCACTGCCTCAGCGGCTGGGGATGTTACATGTTGCCCTTCCCACCAGGTCAGGCCTCTGATACCCTTAAATCAGCCTGGGTGGGGTGAAGTGGGGATGGTTAATCTCTCTACCACTGGCTCCAGGTCCCATCAGTAATATTCCCTCCATTTTAAGATGGTCTCCTTTATCCCAGGTTCATTTAAACATATAAAAGTTAAGTTTTACCAAAAAAAAATTACTTTAAAAATATAAGACAAATATTCTTCCCTATAAAATATGGGGGTACAATCCCCTCAGTCTCCAGAGAGGAGAGGAAGACAGTCACGTTTGTCACCCCAAGGACTACATCCATAAGGAGTTCTTGGCAAAAACACTGAAGTGGCTTGTCTTATCCTTTTCTCCTGTGTCCTCATTTTACAGATGAGGAATTGGGGTAAATAGGGGTAAAGGGACTTGCCCAGGGTCACATAGCTAGTAAGTGTCTCACATGAGACTTGAACTTAGATATTCCTGATTCTAGACCTAGTGGTCTCTCCACTGCGCCACCTACCAGTCCCTATAACTTTAGCTTGTGGCTTCTATCATAGTCCCACCAAGTTCTAATGCCCCCCTCCCCCCCCCCCAGGCTCAGGTCCCATCACCCTGACTTCTCAGGGTTCTGCTACAGAGCTGGCAACAACATCTGACTTGATATCCAGGACTCCTGGGTCATCTTGGACCAGGGGATTCGACTACCTGGGCCTAGAATTGAAAAAAGATGAATAAAACAAACCAAAATCCCAAGCTTGATTCAAGGGGTTACTTGGGGGGAACTCCATTCATGGTGTCCATCCTGTGGGTGCCAAGGAACTTGACCCAATGAGAGAAGCAGAGGCAGAATGGCAGAATCAGAGAGAGAGAGAGAGAGAGAGAGAGAGAGAGAGAGAGAGAGAGAGAGAGAGAGAGAGAGAGAGACAAAAAGGCAGAGAAAGGCAGAGAGGCAGAGAGGGACAGAGAGGGGCAGAGGCAGTACAAGACTCTGTCTGTTCTGGTTATGTAGTCAGTGACAAGAGGTCAGTCCCACCCATATCTTAGAGGGTTTCTGGTCCTGTGTAGCAAAGCCATTTGTCCAAGTAAAAAAAAGTCAAGAAGTAAATTTTAGCTTCATAGAAGGAAAAACCTGCTAACCATACCCTTCAGAGAAGGCCACATCTGGAGGCTGGGGCTTCCCCTGAATTGAGGTTGTCAAGCAAATATCGAATGCCTGTTAGTCAATAAACATTGTGTCTGCTATGGACTCTGGACTCTGTGTTAAGTGCTGGGATGTAAGAACCAAACAAAAGAGGCAGGTCCCTACCCTCAAGGAGCTTACAACCTAAGGTGGGAAAAGACTCAAAGGGAAGCTAAAAAAAGCAGGGGTGGGGAGAAGTGGCCAGTGTGAGGGCATGGGAAAGACAGAGGTCAGAGAAGTCCCAAAATAGAGCAGCCAGGTGAGAAATAAGGAGATGTCTGGGCAAGGTGCTCTATCTCTGTCTCTATCTCTGTCTCTGTCTCTGTCTATCTCTGATTCTCTGTTTCTGTGTGTGTGTGTGTGTGTGTGTGTGTGTGTCTTGTGTGTCTTTCTCTGTCTCTGTCTCTCTCTCTGTAATTTCTTATAATGTCTGAACAGATCTTGCGGCTGCTCTGTGTCCTTGCTCAGGAGATGACCATGTTGTTGTTTCAGGGTTAATAGGATGAGGAATCAGTTGCTGCAGGAAGGCACTGCCCATGGAACAAACAGGGAGTGTGGGGTGCGGTTCTGGGTCCCTCTTGCCTCTAGGATCAAAGCCAACTCCCCGGGAATTTCTGTCCTTCCCACTGGGCCACAGCCTCCATGTCTAGGCTTACCCCATGTTCCCTCTACCCTTTATCTACACTATGTTTCTGCTAACTGGCATATTTGCAAATCATCTCCTTTCTCTTTGCCTTTTCATTGGTTGTACCCATGCCTGGAATGCACTCCCTCTTTGCTTCTACCTCTTAGAATGCTAATTTCCATGAAAACTCAGTTTAAGAATCCCTTCCTCCCTCCCTCCTCCACCACCAATCAATCAACACGCACTTATTAAGGGCTTATCATTTGCCAGACGCTGTACATAAAGATTCCTCTTACTGCCAATGCCTCCCCACCACCATTTTGTTCTTATCTGTATTCATGTTGCTTCTCTCAATAGAATGTAAACCACTTTATCAATGAAAGTCCTTCCTAAAACATGGCTCCCAGAAGAGAACTCAGCAGATGTGGCCCAACCAAGAATTATCATCTGGCCGCACACACAGTTCTGGCTTGATAATGGCTATTAGCAAACAGAATTTGAAAAGAAGCACATTAATAATTAAAGCCTGAAAACATTTTTCTGGGTCTGTATTTACCAGGACTGATTATCTACAAGCACTGGTTTTTTCCTTACCCTCACCTAGAGGCTGACCGCTGCCAAGGACCTGGAGACACAAAGTCCTGGATGGACCTTTTAACCATGCTTTTGTTGACCCTAAGGTTTTTTTCTCTCTGGATCTTATCTATAAGGAGATAATCCAGTGGATACAGCAATGTGAGCCTGGCTAATTGTGACCTAGAATTACTCAATCAAATGGCTTCTGTCAAAAACTTCCTCTAAAATGGGCATGGACCATATACACTCAAAATTCAAACAAAGGCACCCACTTTGATGCAAAGGCTCATAGCTTTTACTTTTTTTAATTTTCAAAATTTGATTGATGCCTTTTGTTCTGTTTGACAGCAATTTTTAGATTTACTTTCTCTCCTACTGAGTCTTCCCTTGTAATAACAGCAACAACAAAGCAAGTGAGTGGAAATAACCAAACATCCATGTCTAAAAGTATATGCAGCATTCTATACCAATAGCCCACCACTTCTCTATGGAAAAGGAGGGTGGTACATTTCCAGGATTTGCTGGTTTTGGTATATATATATATATATATATATATATATATATATATATATATATATATATATATATATATATATGTATTTAGAGCCATCTGATCCAAAATCTGCATTTTATAAATGAGGAGGTTAACAGACTCTCTCTCTCCAAGCCCCTATGGCAATAAATATTAGAAATTGGCTTTGAACCCTCAGAAGACTTTTCTAGGTGATTTCCTAAGTGCAAATGATTTCCTGGTTCTGCATCACTTTATATACTTGCAATATAACACAGAGGAAAAAGAACTGTATTTTGAAGTTAGAGCATGAGTTCAAATGAGTGCCATATTCTCTAGGTGATCTAAGGCACTCACTACACTTGTCTGAGTCCCAACTACTCCATCTATAAAAAGAAGGGGTAGGGCAGCTAGGTGGCACAGTGGATACAGCACCGGCCCTGGAGTCAAGAGAACCTGAGTTCAAATCCAGCCTCAGACACTTAATAATTACCTTGCTGTGTGACCTTGGGCAAGTCACTTAACCCCTTTGCATCACCAAAATAAATAAATAAATAAAAGGAAGGGAATTAGACTGGGGTCCCATTGAGTTTTCACTAGAGGATACTAAATCTCTCTGAATACCTGATGTAACTGATTTCCCCATCTCCCATTGCCTTCCCTGGGATTCACCAGGGAATACCCCTTCAGGGGTACTGAGTTTAGGCTCTAATCCCACCAAGGTATTCCCTCAATTATAGGATACTGCTCCCCAGTTTCATTCAATCACAACAGTAACTTTTCAAAAAAAATTTACTGCAAAAGGTATAGTCACAAATATACAAACTTGTTATTTAGATGCTTCGGTCTTGTCTGACTCTTTGTGACCCCATTTGGGGTTGTCTAGGCAAATCCTGCAGTGGTTTGTCATTTCCTTCTCCATATCATTTTACAGATGAGGAACTGGGTGTCAGGGGACACCCTCCTCTTTCACTTCTTCACTCTTTTCATGTAGCTGTAACACGAGGATGGGGTCGAGCAGATGACGTGACGCCTCCCAGTGGTCCACATATTCATTCCCTTGCCTAAAGAACCTGGACAAGTGGGACTAGCAATTCCAGGTTGGTCTTTTCAAATCCCCATGACTGAAGGTCACAGCAAAGCTGGTCGGCCAGTGGGTCAAGAACTGCTTTCCGAGGACTTGGCCTTGGACATTTACTAGCTATGTGACCCTGGGCAAGTCATTTAATCATAATTGGAAAAAAGAGGAGGAGGAGGAGACTGCTTTCTTTATGGGCTACAGGTAGCAAAGAGAGGTGGCTTCCAGCCTCTCTCAAGGTCTCTTCCATATTGGCACATAGGCAAAGCCACCTCTCCCTTGGGCCTATGGGGGGCTGCTCTCCCAGTTCCCTGCCCACACCAGTCATATCAACTACACATCAATGATTGAAGAGTAAATATTTGTCTCAGTGAGTCTGAGACTGAATCTTTAGCTGCTCTTTTTTGCTTGATGTTTCTTTCCCTGAGTTTTCCACTTAATTCTAGTCTCTTCTTGCCTTGTTCATCATAATTTGTTTTGACTAAAGTCACATGGATGCCAGATAAGTCACTGATCCTGAGAAATGAATGTGTCTAGCCTCCATTACCACAGAAGCTTCTGAGTTGGGGCTGGTGGCCCAAGGGAAGGTGAATCCTGAAATGACATCCTTCTTGGAGGAAAAATTGAGTACTTACCAGAAGTCAGGGTAGCTAGAATGACTAAGAAAGACTGCCATGCCTGGGAAAGTGGAAGAGTGAGACCTAGTGATAAGCTTAGAGCATGCCTTTCCAAGGGAAATGGAAAATTATTTTTCAGCAATCTCAAGATATCCTGGGAGTTTTTGACTCCAAAATGAGTATGTTAGAGGTGATGGATTATTGTTTCATGTTTTAAATATTTATTAGTTTGCACTTATAAGGGTGTGTGTGTGTGTGTGTGTGTGTGTGTTGTGTTTTAAGCATTTTCTTTCAATGTCAAAGGAAATAAATAGCTGTCCTATACCTAATATTCACTCTAGGGACCTTGTTAATCCATTTTGGAAGGTCCCTAAGATCACTCACACTTAAGTTTTGTTTCAGAGATTTTCCCTAGTTTCTACTTAAGGATGGAGGTAAGAAAAGTCAGATCCCAAATCTGGGGGTAAGTTCCCCCCCCAAAACTGAATCTGGAACTGCTTGAGAGCAGATTCCAAGTATCTTGAGAGAAAGGCACCACTGTCAAGACTGCAGACCCCAGGATTGAGTCAAGGCTTCCTGCTTTCACCAATCTTTCCCTGAGTATCAAACAATTGTGCCCATGATCTCATGGAAAGACTGAGGATGTTAAAACCCCTGCTCATATGCTTATTCTCAGGGCCACAGTCAGTTAAGCCTTTTGCCTGCAGCAAGTCTGGGTCATAAAGGTCCATCTCCTGATTGCTGAGACAGGGCCCACATTCATTCCATTGTGTGCCTTTCAGAGGGGCCAGTTTGGAAGACCCAGGAGCCAGTGACTTGTTGACCAGTGATTTGTCTGAGGTCTTACAGGGAGTAAGTCCCAGAGAAGATTTTGAGCATAGGTCCCCTAGTTCTCAACCCCCCCCTTTTCCCATACCCCATTTCATTTAACTCCTTTTCCCCAGGTTTTTCCCTAGGGCATCGAAGAATCAGTGACAAGGTTGACTAGCTTGACTATCCCTCAAAGATATTTATTTATTAAGAATACCAATTAAGGGGGCGGCTAGGTGGCATAGTGGATAAAGCACTGGCCCCAGAGTCAGGATTACCTGCATTCAAATCCAGCCTCAGACACTTAATAATGACCTAGCTGTGTGGCCTTGGGCAAGCCACTTAACCCCATTTGCCTTGCAAAAAAAAAAAACCTAAAAAAAAGAATACCAATTAAGTTGGGACACATACTCTACTAGTGACTTTGTGAACTGATCCAACCATTCTGGAGAGCAATATGGAATGATGCTCAAAGATGTATAAGATTGTGCATACCCCCTGATCCAGCAATACCACTGCTAGGTCCGTATCCCAAAAAGATCATAAAAAAGGGAAAAGGACCCACATGCACAAAAAAATTATAGCAACTTTTTTTCTGGTATCAAAGAATTGGAAAATGAAAGGATGGCCATCAATTGGGGAACCACTCCACAAGCTGTGGTAAATCATTGCAATGGAGTAATAGAGTACTATAAGAAATGATGAGCAGGTGGATTTCAGAAAAACCTGGAAAGACTTACATAAAATGATGCAAACTGAAGTGAGCAGAACCAGAAAAACATTATACACAATAACAGCAACATTGTACAATGACCAACTATGAATGACTTAGCTCTTCTATGTAATATAATGCTCCAAGACAATTCCAAAGGACTCTTGAGAAATGTCATCCACCTCCAGAGAATTAGCTGATGAAGTCTGAATGCACTTCACTTTTTCACTTTATTTATGTGGATTTTTTATCTTCTTTTATAGTATGACTAATATGGAAATATGCTTTGCATGACTGCACATGTATAACATATCAAATTTTTCACCACTTCTGGGAGGAGGGAGGAGAGGAAGGGAGGGAGAGTTTGTAACTCAACATTTCAAAAAATGGATTAAAAATTGTTTTAAAAGGTAACTGGGAAAAAATAAAATATGGTTTTTTCAAAAAAAGAGTGCCAATTAGGAATTGGATTTCATATGGCATCAGCAGGAGTCATGGTGGCAGTCTGTCTCTAGTTCTCCCTCTGGGGAGATAGGCAGAAAGCCTTCCTCCTTTCATTTCCAGTTCTTCCAAACCATTATCCAGGAACTCTGATGTCTTCCAAGGATCCAAGTTGGAGCGGAATTGGTAAGGGTGGCCCAACACTAGTCATCCTCGGCAAGAGAAGAATATCAGAAAAATCAACTGAAATGTGTGGAAGGCCCTTCCCCCAGACAGTCAAAATGTGTTTCAAAAATTCTTTGTGGCATTCCAGTTGCTGCCTCTGGAGATGATTGGGTGTTTCCTGTTTGCCTCCAGAGGGGGATGGGAGAAGTTGGCTCTCCTTGCTTTTGAGTGGGAGCAAAGCTATAGCATCATCAAAAATCATGGCCAAAGGAAAAAAAAAAGGTGGGGAGGAAAATGAGATTTGGAACTGCTTTAAACTGTGCTCATTCCTCTGGCAAAAAAAAAAAAAAAAAAGAACTTTGATTCAGTTGTTTGGAATGCTTCCTAAATCACACAAATGCAATTATGCCTTGATTGAATCAACAGGAATGATAACAGTAATAAAGATAATAGCTGGCATTTCCAGAGCTGACAAAGCACTTTTATATGCGTTTGTTACCTCCTTGGCTCCTCCACAACTGTAGGAGGATTTTACAAGTGAGGAAACTGAGTCTGAGAGAAGCTAAATGACTTACCCAGGGTGACAGAGCTTTATACTTCCTGAGACCAGATTCAGACTCAAACTGGGGTCTTCCTGACTCTGAGTGTAGAACTCTAATTGAGCTTTCTCAAAAATTTAAACTAAAGGTTCATCAGTCTTTAATTAATTTGAGAGGATCAAATGAGTTAACATAAAGACTGCAAAACTGAAAACTGTAAATAGTAATTATTATTTCAAGGGAGAGAAAATAAATGAAAAGGTCACATACAAAAGCAACATTTTTTTTGCTTTTTTGTTTTTGCATTTTTTGTAAGGCAATGGGGCTAAGTGACTGGCCCAAGGTCACACAGTTAGATAATTAAGTGTCTGAGGTCACATTTGAACTCAGCTCCTCCCAACTCCAGGGCCAGTACTCTATCCACTGCACCACCTAGCTGCCCCAACATATATGTTTTTTGTGCAACTCTGTGTCACTTAATTTATTTTTTATTCTCATTTTGTACAAATTTTTTTTACATTAATAAAATATTCTTGTTTACAAGTAAACAAAATACCCCCCCATGAATATAGATAGACTTGCTTGGGCAAAAAAAGTAAAGGGGAGAGAAAAAAAATTAAAATTAAAAAAAATAATAGCAATAATTGTAGGTATGGCCAGGTGGCGCAAATCCACCAGCCCTGGAGCCATGAGCACCCAAGCCCACATTCAGCCTCGTAAACCCAACAATCACGCAGTCATGTGACATGCAAGCCACCTGATCCCCACTGACCTGCAAAAACCAAAAAAAAGAAAGAAAAAAAAGACCCAAAAATAAAACAAAATAGTAATAATAGTAGGGGTGGCTGGGTAGCAGACAGAGCATTGGCCCTTGAGCCAGGAGCACCTGGGTCCAAATCCAGCCCCAGACACCCAAAGATCACCCTGCTATGTGGCCCCAGGCAGGCCACCCAGCCCCACTTGCCCTGCACCCTCCCCCAAATAATAATAACAAAAAATGTGCTTCAGTCTTTGTTCCAACACCAACAACTCTGTCGTGAGTGGATCACATTCTTTATGATAAGTCCATCACACAAATTACTTCCATATTTTTCCAACATTGCCATTGATGATCGCAACTCCCTCCTTTCTTATTTCTCCACTACCATGTACTATATTTTCTCTCTCCTTTCACTCTGACTCTGCTGTAGTGTCGCTGAGTGGTGCAGCAGACAGATCCCTGGCCCTGGGGCCAAGAAGCCCTGAGCCCCCATACCACCCCTTAGGCCCAGAATCCACCTGGCCCTGTGGTCCTGGGAAGGCTTTCCAATCCCAGCCCCCTGCAAGAAGTAAAAAAGAAAATGTGTTATATCTGACCACTCTTCCCCCATGGTCCATCCTCTCCTCCTTTATTCACATCCCCACCCCTTCCCCCCGCTCCCCCTCCTTCTTACTCCAGTTGTCTATACCCCATTGAGTATATTTGCTGTTTCCTCTCCTAGCCATCTCTGATGAGAGCAAAGGTTCCCTCATTCCCCCTTGCCTCCCCACTTCCATATCATTACAATAAAAAAAAAATCTTATTATGTGAAATATCTTTGACTATTCCCCCTCTCCTTTTTCTTTCTCCCATTCCATTTCCCTTTTTTCCTATTGACTCCATTTTTACACTATATTTTATCTTTGAATTCAGCTTTCTCCTGTGCTTCAACTATAAAAGCTCGCTCTACCTGCTCTATTAACTGAGAAGGTTCATATGAATATTATCAGTATCATTTTTCTATACATGCAGTTCATCCTCATTAAGTCCCTCATATTTCCCCCCTCTCCTCCAGTCTCCATGCTTCACCTGAGTCCTGTATCTGAAGATCAAACCTTCTGTTCAGCTCTGGCCATTCCAAAAGGAACCTTTGAAATTCCCCTGGTTCACTGAAAGTCCATCTTTTTCCCTGGAAGAGGACATTCAGCCTTGCTGGGTAGTTCATTCTTGGCTGCATTCTAAGCTCTCTTGCCTTCCGGTATATTGTATTCCAAGCCCTACGAGCTTCCAATGTAGCTGCTGCTAAGTCCTGTGTGATCCTGACTAGCTCCACGATATTTGAACTGTGTCCTTCTGGCTGCTTGTAATATTTTCTCTTTGACTTGGGAGTTCTGGAACTTGGCTATAGTATTCCTAGGGGTTGGTTATTTGGGATCTCTTTCTCAGGGGGGGGGGGATGGGATTGGTAGATTCTCTTCATTTCTATTTTGCCCTCTGCTTCTAGAATATCAGGGCAATTTTCCTGTAGTAATTCTTTGAAAATGATGTCAAGGCTCTTTTCCTGATCATGACTTTCAGGTATTCCAATAATTTTTAAATTATCTTTCCTAAGTCTGTTTTCCATATCAGTTGTTTTTTCAATGAGATATTTCACATTTTCTTCTAATTTTTCATTTTTTTGGTTTTGAAGTATTGATTCCTGATTTCTGGTAAATTCATCAATCTCCCTGAATTCTATTCTTTGTCTGAAGGATTTGTTCTCCTCAGAGAGTTTTCTTATCTCTTTTTCCATCTGGCCAATTTTGCTTTTTAAGGCATTCTTCTCCTCAATAACTTTTTGAACTGTTTTATCCATTTGCCCTAAGCATGTTATTTTCTTCAGCATTTTTTTGGATTTCCTTGACTAAGCTGCTGACTTCATTATCATGTTTTTTCCTGCATCTCTCTCCTTTCTTTTCCCAGTTTTTCTTCCAACTCCTTCATTTGATTTTCAAAGTCTTTTTTGAGCTCTGTCATAGCCTGAGCCCAATTTCTGTTTTTCTTGGAGACTTTAGATGCAGGAGCTTGTGGTTCCTCATCTTCAGACTGAGTATTTTGATCCTTCTTGGGCTCATTTGCAAAATATTTCTCAATAGTCTTCCTCTTATTTCTCTGCTTGCTCATTTTCCCAGCCTGGGCCTGGTTTTGGGGTACTTCCTGAGCTTTTGGGACACTCCCACAAGGGTCTCAGTGTGTGAGGCTCTGTCCTCCCTCCTGGTCTGTGAATGAGCATAAGCACCCCCCCTCTGCCACAGGGCTGAGGTGGGGGGGCCCTGTTGTTCTATGGGGGGCCTAGACTGGGATCAGGATCTGAATGTGGTCAGAGCCCCAGAGTCCTGTTCCAGGGGCAGAGGACAGAGCTCTGCAGTCTCTCTCTCTCTTCACTCCCCTCCCTCAGCTCAATGGGCTCATGCCCTGGGGGCTCTTGCTTACGGGCTCAGCCTGCTTCTGTTTCTGGATCTGGGCGGCAGAAAGACCAAACTGCTTGCTGTGTGCGCCCTGAGGGCTGGGCTCCAAGTGCTCGCTCTGGCAGAGGTCCCCCACTGTTCCCCCACTTTGTGCTCCGTGCTCCCCGGGGTGCAGCTCAGGAGACTCCCCTGCTGCTGTGAGCTGCAGCTCCCAGCGCCCTGGGGCTGCCTCTGGGAGGCTGAAGTTCTTTCACTCTGGCTGCCCCTCCGACCAGGGGAGCAGAGCCTTTCTGCTCTTTTCCAGGTTACCTTGAGTAGGAGAACTGCCTCACTGGGTCCCTTTGTGGATTCTGTCTCTTGAAAGTTTAGTTAGAGTCCTTAGCTTATCTGCCCCAACATATTTTTAAATGATTTGTTAAATTAATCAAGTATTAAGCACCTTCTAGTGCTGGGCAATAGATTAGGAGATGAGGAGAAAGAAATGATAGTCTCTGTCTTCAAGGAGTTTATCTTCTATTGAGGATAGATGAGTATATACATGAGGGTATGATGGCAGAAAGTAAAGAGGGATTGAGAAGCCTCTTGATGAGGGTAAAAGAAGGGAGGGTAAAAGCTGACTTGTGGCTTTACATCAGAAAAATGAAGATCTTAGCAACTGGGCCCATCACTTCCTGCAAATAGGGAGAAGAAATGGAAACAGGACAAGATTTTATATTCTTGGGGTCAAAGATCACTGCAAATTGTGACTGTAGTTATGAAATTAAAAGACACTTGGTCATTCCCTCACTAGGTCTGAGAGCATGAAAAGGGATAAAAGACCTGCACATACAAAAATATTAAAAGCAGCTCTTTTCATAGTGGCAAAGATTGAAATTGAGGGGATACCCATCAAATGGAAGAAGACTGAATAAATTATGGTATATGAATGTAATGGAACATTCTTGTCCCATTTGAAATCATGAGAGATGGGGCAGCTAGGACCTGAGTTCAAATCCAGCATCAGACTTCATAATTACCTAGCTGTGTGGTCTTGGGCAAGTCACTTAACCCCATTGCCTTGCCAAAAAAATCAAGAGAGATGGGATGTCAGAATAGCATGGAAAAATTTACAAGAACTAATGCTGAGTGACGTGAATAGAATTCAAAGAACATCATATATACTCACAGCAACATTGGATAATGATCAACTCTGATGAACTTGTTTAGTTCAGTTCAATCCAAGAAAGACTTGTGATGGGAAACACCATCCATAGGAGAGAACTGTGGAGTTTAAATGTTTACCAAAACTTACTATCTTTACATTTTTAAAGTTGTCTTATATATTATATATTATCCCATTTTGATTTTATTCTTCTTTCCCAACATGATTAAAATGGATTTATGTTTGACATACATGTATAGCCTATTAGATTTCCTCCTGCCGGGGAAGAAAGGAGGGAAGGAAGGGAAGGAAAAAATGTGAAATCAAAACTCTGTAAAAAAATGAATATTGAAAACTATCTTTTCATATAGTTGGAAAAATAAATTTAAATTCTGAACTAATACTGAGTGAAATGAGCAGAATCAGAGAAACATTTTATACCCTCATGGCAGCATGGGGGTAATGATCAACCTTGATGGACTTGCTCATTCCATCAGTGCAATAATCAGGCACAATTTGGGGGTATCTGCAATGGAGAATACCATCTGTATCCAGAGAAAGAATTGTGGAGTCTGAACAAAGACCAAAGACTATTGCCTTTAATTTAGAAAAAAAACATTATCTTACTATGTAATTTTGCTATCTCTTACACTTTACTTTTCTTCCTTATGGATATGATTTCTGTCTCATCACATTCAACTTAGATCAATGTATAGTATGGAAACACTGGAAAGACTAACAGACTACCTTCTGTGAGGGGTGAGGGGGAGGGAAGCAAAATTAGGGGAAAAATTGTAAAACTCAAAATAAATAAAATCTTTATTAAAAAAAAAAAGAAGATGCTTCTTGAAGGGAAGCTATGGCCAATCTGGATAGCATGCTAAAAAGCAGAGATCCCACCTTGCTGACAAAGATCTAAAGGGTCAAAGCTGTGGCTTTTCCAGTAGTAATGTATGACTGTGAGAATTTTAATATGCAGAAAGTTGAACTCTTCAGATACTTTTGAATTTTTGTGCTGGAGAGAAAACTTTTGAGAATTCCTTGGACTGCAAGGAGATCAAATCAGTCAATACTTAAAGAAAGTTGATTCAGACTATTCACTGGAAGGCCATATAATGGGAAGACAGAATTCATTAGAAAAGAGATTGACAAGGGGCAGCTAGGTGGTGCAGTGGACAGAGCACCAGACCTGGAGTCAGGAGGACCTGAGTTCAAATTTAAACTCACTCAGCTGTGTGACCTTGGGCAAGTCACTTAACCCCATTGACTTAAATAAATAATTTTTTTTAAAAAGAAAAGAGATTGACACTCAAAAAAAGAAGGGGATGACAGAGGATAGAATGTATTGATAGTATCATGGAAACAATGAACGTGACCTTGGACAGACAGACAGAGTGGAGGACAGAAGAGCCTAGAGTACTATGGTCTGTGGAGTCATAAAGTCAGACATGACTGAAAATCTGAACAATAATTTTTGAAGAAAGATACTAGCAGCTAGAAGAAATTTGGAAACTTTCAAATATGAATCTAAGCTCAAAGACCAGGTCAATTTTTCTTCTCTTTTCGATATAAATAAGAAAAGCTCACATTATACATAGAAATATCTATTAGCTCCTTCAGTGTACGGTGCTATGCTAGGCCCCTGGGGACATGGTCCCTGCCCTCATGAAACTTATAGTCTACTAAAGAGATAAGATATCAATGCTAATATTTTAATTTAATATTTTATAATTATAAAACAATAGATAGAGTTATATGAAATCTGGAGGAAAAAGGAACGGTGAAATAAGAAAAGTCTGAGTAGCACTAAAAAGGATGGTTTAGCAAATCAACTGGAAAATAAAAGGGTTGGTATTTCAAGAATATGGAAAGGTATTCATTCCTGTATCACATCATTACAATCAGATCTTGACTGAATCAAAGTGTATAAGGGTGATTAAGTTGATACTCTGAGAGAGAATTAAAGGGTTTTGGCCAATGGAAGAAAAGGAGATGCTGCTGCACAGGAAACATCTTGTAATGAATTAAGATTAAATGACATCTCTTGGGTAAAATTATATATGAAAACATCAAACTAGTTCAGAGATTGTAAATCAAGAAGTGACCTTGTCTGGAGAGGGAAGAGCTCTACATCAGGGTCCATTAGGACAAATAATGAAACCCCTGATGTGGTCACACTGATGCCTAATAAAAACTTGGATTTACATAATCTAACTTTGAATGAGGGGCAGTTAGAGGGTGCCATAGTGCACAGCTCCAGGCCTAGAGTCAGAAGATTTACCAGTAATCTGGCCTCAGACTCTTTATAGTTATGACCCTTTCACTTTGTTTGCCTCAGTTTCCTCATCTGTAAAATGAGCTATAGAAGGACAAGCCAAATCCTTCCAGTATTTTTGTCATGATCACAAAGGGGATCCCTGAGAGTCAGAGAGGACTGAAATGACTCAGAAAGGACAATCTGAATGATATAGATTTGATTATATATATGAACTCTTCAGGAGATTCATTATTTACATTAATTGGGACCTAGCTGTAGTGTAAAAGATTTCAATGAGAGAAACAGATCCAAGCCCTGAAAAAGAATTGCTTTTGGGGTTGTAGGGAGAAAGACAGAAGGGGAAGGAAAGAGGTTCTCTCTCTCTCCCATCATTGGCCATGTCACTAGAAGGACCAATTGGACACCAATTGGACATCTCTTGGGCCCAACTGGTTCCTCCCATGACATGATCTCTTTACCTATACATTTTCCTTACAACTTTGGAATTTAAAAAATTTGAAATTTTAAAAAAGTCAAAAAACAGTCCCAGTCTTCAGGGAGTTCGTGAAGTTCACAGAATAGAGGGAGGCAACATAAAACATCCTTGTATATAGAAGACATATACAAGGTAAATAGGAGATAATTTGTGGGGGGGGAGCATTAGCATTAAAATGAGATGAATTTATTGTAGAAAGTGGGACTTAGCATAGCATTTTTAAAAAAACAATTGGGATTAAGTGACTTGCCTAGGGTCATACAACTAGTAAGTGACCAAGATTTGAACTCATGTCTTTCTGACTCCAGAGCCTATGCTCTCTCCCCTGTAGCACCTAACTGCCCCTATTTTAGATAAGTCTTGAAGAAAGTCAGGGAAACCCAACCATGGAGGTAAGGAGGGAGAGTATTAACCAGAAGCTCTCTTCTAAATGGCCTTGGTCCCCTAGCCCTCTGATGCTAGGTATATGATTTGGGGGTGGGATGGGGGGGTCTGTGTAGAAAGGGAAGCTGACTAAGGGACCACTCAGAATTTACCCCTCCAGATGAAAACAGCAAATCCTTTCACATGGCAGAGGGCAGTCAGGAAGTTAGTCATTTCCAAAAGGTCCAAGTAATGAGTCACAAGAAGTTTCCGAGGAAGCTCTGCATCCTCCCTGGATTGGCCCCACGGGTAAATTCAGCCTCTGCCATGTAAGCATACCCAAAATACATGCTAGAAAAGGGGGGAGGGATGCACACTGGCAGCTGTGAGGCTCCAGAAAGACTTTGTATAGAAGGTCACCCTTGAACTGAGTTTTGGAGGAAAGAAGTGGGGAAGAGTCAAGATATAGGACACAAGACCAGAGAGGGAGCATCATGTGTGGGGAAACAGCCCAGAAAGCCTAAGGGGGTGGATAGAGGCTGGAAAGGTAAGCTGGGTCTAGGTTGCAAAGGGCTTTAGATGTCAAAAAGAGAAATTTATATTTGAAGTGAAAGCAGATGAGCAGAAGAATGAATGAATGAATGAATGAACAAATGAATGAATGAAAAAACATTTACTAGGCACCAACTAGATGAGATCCGGGGATACAAATAGAAAAAGTCAGTAGTCCTTACCCTCAGAGAGCTCCCATTCTAACGGGGAGACAATGCCTAGGGAACATTTCAGTCACAAGTTGAATGGAAAAGGCTCGTAGTCCTTTGGGGCAGCAGCAGTGAAGCAGATAGTCAAGCCTCTTCTTGAAAGTCATTTCTACTGATAAAAGTGATGACAGGAAATGGGGCAGTGATACCAGAGAGAGAGAGAGAGAGAGAGAGAGAGAGAGAGAGAGAGAGAGAGCCAGAAATCAGGCTTCTTGGTAAAGAACTCATGAGCTGTCAAAGCTCAGAATTTTTAAATTCACAGGCCTGCAAAGCACAAGCATTTTCTCAGATTAAACTTTTCTGAAGAGACAGTAAGTTACTTAAGGACAGGCTGAATAACAAAGGCCTGAGTGAAAGAGAGAAAGGAAAACAGTCAAAAAATGCCTGGGCTTAGACCCAGTGGGTGAATGTGGGCCAAACCCACTTCCTGTGCAGGGAATAGTCAGGATAAAGGGGTTTGAAAAGGAACCCACCCCTCTATGCACTCCAGTGAGCTGTCCACTTTATAAGCCTGAGAGGTAGGAAACTGGAGGAGCTAGAGGGATGGACTGAGGTTGCTCTTATCTTGGTGAATTTACATTGAACGATGAAGTTACATTGACCAAATGGAGGGAATTTACATCTGAGGAGCTTATGCAGAACAATCTGGTTTGGAGGAATCCCACAGAAAACATCAGACAGGCACAAATAAGATTTTCTTAATGTTAAAAAACTAGGTAGATAGTTCTCCTTGCCCAAAAGTATCAGTTTCCCTCACAGGGTCAAGGACTTCAGCATCCAGAACTTTCCTTTCCAGGTTTCTGGTAGCTGTGGTTGCAGGAGCAGTGACCAGGTAGCATTTCTAAGAGGACTGCTTCCCAGGATATGACTGAGGTCACTGGGTTGGAAGCATCCCTTAGTCCCAAGGCTCCTGGGCTCAGGGTTCTTGCCTGTTTCCATCAGGGTCTGAGGGGTAGTTCTGGCTGACTTGGCTGGCACTTGCTGCCTCCTACCTCTCCCTCAAGGTACCTGGATGTTTCACTTAGGCTGGCCTGCCTGCCCTAGGTGTGGCAGTTGGAAGGAGATTCTTTCCTGAATGACAACTGGGATATCTGGGAATTGAATGAATCTTGGGAGTCTGGAGTGGTTATCCCTCCCAGGGCTCCTGTGCAGTGGTGGGATTCAGCCAGTTTGCACCAATTAGGCAGAACCAATTCCTAATTTTATGTTGAGTTCAGTGAACTGGTTGTTAATTTATTTGAATACCATTACTACTCCAGTGCCTAGTTGTCTGTCAATGGCACTTGGTCAGCAATTATTGCTGGTGATGAGGAAGGTGAGCCCCTTTCCACAGTGACTTTCCCCCTCAGTGATGCTTTTGGGTACTGGACTCAGATGGAAGCAGATCTTATGATTCGGGGAGGGGATGCTGCTAGTTCCAAACTCTCACCATCAGAGTCCTGGGCTGTCTCCACCAAGGTCTGAGGGGAGATGGAAATCATGGTGGGTGGTAGTAGTGGTCTCACTTGCCTGATACTTACTGCCTCTGGTCTCTCCCTTAGGGTGTACTGATGCTTTAGCCAAGCTAGTCTTCCTGCCCCATGGTGTGTACTGAAAAAATGACTGGATATGCTGATTAGGTCACCCTAAAGAGAGTTTGGACATGGACATAAATATCAGCATGATGCCTGAAGTCTCGCAGCTGACTCCATTTATTTGAAATGACACCATGGTGGCATAACAGCCAGGATCCATGCCTGAAAACATTTCCTCAATAACCTGACATGAAACAAAGAGACTCACTTGACCGGGGTAGACATGTTCCACGGAAGTTAATTGTTTGGTGATTTCCCATACTTGAAGTGCAAATGTTTCCTCTTTAAACAATGGACTTGTTCAAATCTCAGCCTGAGAAATGTCATTAGGAACTTGCAGTCCCATCTGCAGATCTGTTAGACTAAAGAACACAATTGGGACAAAGCTAGAAGAAAGTACAGGAAGAGAGAAAAACGTGAAATTCCACTATTCCCAACATGACCTACTTACCTTTTAAAGGAAAGATCCAGATAACAACTATACAATTTCACCCAAAACTTAAATTCTTATAAATCAGATTTCAAGAAGAGAACACAAGGAGCCTAAAATACCTTAATCAGCAAGGAGTTGATTTACCTGCAAAGCAAACAAAACAAAACAAAAAAAGGTCTACATAGGTCTTCTTAGGTTTAGAATATAAACGTGCTTGTAAAATTTTACAGAGAATTATAGTGGATGATTATGAGTAGTTTTCCCTCATAAAACAGAAATAGGAAAGGGACCAGTTTAAAGAAACCCATCTGAGAGCATTTTAAAAGATGAAATTGAAAAGAGGACAACTAAGAAGATGGAAAGGATCTGCAAAGATTTTTATAGTAAACTCTTTTCATCAATCAGGTTCATGTCCCATATTTGGAATCTACCATGGCAACCCAGGGTATACTTATATGAGTTAAAAATGGCATCAAAGAGAACAAGGATGAGAAGAGTTGCCATATTGGACCATAACTATATATGGGTAGCCCAGTTGGACTAGATAAAAGAAATCATTTTTTTTTAGTTTTTTTTTTTGTAAGGCAAACGGGGTTAAGTGGCTTGCCCAAGGCCACACAGCTAGGTAATTATTAAGTGTCTGAGACCGGATTTGAACCCAGGTACTCCTGACTCCAGGGCCGGTGCTTTGTCCACTATGCCACCTAGCTGCCCCAAGAAATCATTCTTAACAGACACTGAATGAGGGTTACCTCTGTCAAACTGAGACCTATTAAAGACCGTAGATCTTTTTTTTTTGTTTTATTTTTGCAAGACAATGGGGTTAAGTGACTTGCCCAAGGTCACACAGCTAAGTATAAAGTGTCTTGAGATTAAATTTGAACTCAGGTCCTCTTGACTCCAGAGTCTTTATTCTATTCATTGCACCATCTAGCTGCCTCTAGACCTTAGGTCTTTAAAAGCCAAGGTCTCTTACTGCATCGAGGCCATCTCCAGTTGTCCTGATCCATATCTGACCACTGGACCCGGACAGTGAGACTGGTGACTTTGCATAGCACCTCCTCACTTAAATTCATGTGCTTGTCTTGGCATCGCCTCCCTGATGTCAGGGCCATCTTTGAGAATAAAAGACAAACTATCTTTTTCTTAGTTGGAAGAACAAGGCTTTGACTTTGAGAATTCAAATGATCCAGACTATCACTCAAGGTGCCAGGAAGGGTATTCCTACCAGATTTGCAGATAGTAGAAGCTGGCAATCAACCCAGTATAAATGTGGATGAGGGCAGTCCAGAGAAAAGCCATCCCAAAGATGGTACCTCCAGATACTGAGAAGTACAAATATTTGTATTTCTGTTGTCACTTTTTCTTCTCAGGAAACGTTTATTTATAAATGCAAATTGTTGTTTGTTGTTGAATGACATTACAGTGCTAAACATTTGGAGGCATCAATGATATATTGTAGATACTAAGGATAACTGGTGATTGATTTGAGGGAGAAGCTGGCAGAAGTGGGCCTTAAAGAATCTTCCCAACTATTGCGAGGTATCCCCTAGGATCCTGTTCTAGGAACCTGACCTGCTTGAGGGGGGGGAAGGAAAAGAGAGGTTTGGAGAAAAAGGCCAGAATTTTGATATACTATTTATTTTCTTTGATTACTGCCAGGAAAAAAAAGACTTTGACAAGCATGAGAACTTCTTTATAGTTAGTCACAAGGGGAGGAGAATGAGGGAAAGATACAAGTCCCACGCCTGCCCTTCCACTTTCAGTCCTGTACATCTCCTGGGAAGTTCATCCAGTGCACTGGAGCCCTTGATATTCAGTTATCTAGTTTATCTATTGTTCTTTGTTCTTCTCCCTCTCTAACTGTCCACATACCCTCCTGGTTTTCCAATCCAAAGTTCTTGATAAAGTCACTTATACCATTTTTTGCACTCGCCTTTTCTCTGATAATATAGTGCATACTACTGGTTTCTCTGGGTCAAATCAAAACAAGAAGCATTTACTAAAAGCCTATTTTTGCATAGGATAGGCCCTGGGCTAAGCACCAGAGAAACAAAGGCAAAAAATAAATAAATAAATCCCTTCTCTCCAGGAGCTCACCACTTATTGGTATCATCTCCTACTAGGCTGTTCTTCTTGGTTTCCTCATCAGTTCCAGAAACTCCTCTTTCTGAAAAATCGAATCAGTTCTGAAAGTGACCCCTTAAGCACCCTCTAGCCCAGGTCCCTTGCTCCCCCCAATTAGACAAAGACACATCCCCCAGATCCTGTGCTTAGGGAGGGGGCCCGAGGTACAATGGGACTGTACATCTTGAACACATCCCTGTTTCCAGGTACCTTTTCAACATTCTTTTTCCTTCACTGGATTGTAAGCTCCTTGAGGACAGGGACTGACTTTTTTTCCTCTCCTTGTATCCCCAGTCTTAGCACAGTGAAGATGCTTAATAAATGTTTATTGATTGACTAGTGAGGGAGATTAGAAGCAAATTAGCTTTTCTGGGTAACTTGCAATTTTGCCTTTTTAAGCATCAAGGTGTTCCAAGATTCACAGCCAAAGAGCCTCTCTCCCTAACTTATTGTTGGTATTCACCCTTCCATCAACATCTTTCAGGTTTGGTTCAGCCCATCCCCCTATACCTAGACTGCTCTCCTTCCCCTCTGAAGCTTCTTTCATGGCTCATCTCAAGACTGCACTATCTTCTCCATCAGACCTCAGTGGCCAGTGCCCTCCCACCTCAACATTCTTTGTGTTTCCTGTCCATATATTCTATAATGATCCATCTATGTAATGTTTATAGGATCCTAGGTTTAGTGCTAGAAGGGAGGGGCAGCTAGGTGGTACAGTGGATAGAACACCAGCCCTAAGGTCAGGAAGACCTGAGTTCAAATCTGCCCTCTGACACTTAATACTTACTTAGCTGTGTGACCTTGGGCAAGTCATTTAATCCCACTGCCTTGCAAAAAAATTTTTAAAAAGAGCTAGAAGGGGATCTTAGATCCAAACCATTTCTTTTACAGGTAAAGAAACTGAGGATGAGGCTTGTGATTTTTCTGGGCAAGTTGTGAAGTACAGTGATTTGTCCACTATCATACAGAGAGTAAGTCCCAAAGAGACCGAGAGGTCTCTCAACCCACCTTTGTCTTTTTCCACCTCACCAAAGTCTTTTTTTTCCCCATAATTTTTTCCTACCTTGGAGGCAGGCACTATTTCCTTTTGGTCTTTGTATCTGTGGTACCAACACTGGGTGGATATGCTCAGGCCTGAGTATGTATTTGGGTGAGTGGATGTGAGTATAACAGTTCTGAAAATGTGACACATTTTTATTATTTTTCTTGTGTTTTCTGGCTAAGGCTCATTGGGTTTAGAGATTTACATATTTTGATCAAACAAATGAAAGGCATCTACAGGCATTAGCTGGAGATCTATTACTCCACAGGAAAGTCGAGTTAACGGATCTCATTTCGATTGAGCTATCGGTTACCCAGACACCCCTTGGTCCTTTCTGTTACTGCCTCAGAAGTTTACATTTGGAATCATCTATGTAAGTAGGCGCTTAGGATTAGGCAGAAAACTATCTTTCCTCTAACAATGCTTTTCACAGGCTGCATCCTTCTTTAGAGAAATGGACTCCTTAAGTAACAACACCAATAAATGTGGAATTAAGGAATAAAAATCAGAGGGTGATTCTTTTGGGCTGACAAGTAGAAAGAATAAATTCTTTTTGGTAAGAAATGAATGGGCTGATTGTAGACTCCTGACTTGAGAACGGTTGCTAATGAGGGTTAGGGCATCCCCAAAGTCCCAAATGGACACAAAGGAATCAGCTACTCACTCATCCAAAGATCATTTCCACATGATAACAAGCAAAAATGAGATCAATTTAGATAACCAAGGAACACCTCAACAAACTGTTTGAGTTTTGAAACCTAACTCCAGAGGAATTAAATCAACTGATTTTCCCCCAAAGCAAGTCACTCATTGGATTGGAGTATGGCATTCACTTCAGCAAGTATCTAAGAGCCTACTGCAGGATGGTGCCCTAGAGTTGGGAGCTGGAACCCTAGTGTGGCTCCTCATTCACTGGGACCTTAGATGCGTAACTTCATCTTTCTAATGAAGTTTCTTCTATATAATGAGAGCACTGGACTAGAAGATTTTTGAGGATACTTCCAATTCTAAATCTATGGTACAAGAAGTGTATGTCAAACCCCTGTCCTCACGAAATACATTCTGATAGAGTACTTGCCCTGGAATCAGGAGGACATGAGTTCAAATCCAATCTCGATCACTTGCTAGCTGTGTGACCCTGAACAAGTCATTTAACCCCAGTTACCCCCTAAAATAAATGAATATGAAAAATTTACATTCTACCAAGGAGAAACAGTAAGTTTATATATATATATATATATATATATATATATATATATATATAGAGAGAGAGAGAGAGAGAGAGAGAGAGAGAGAGAGAGAGTAATATCAAAAGGGAGGGCACTAATTACAAGGTGGAATCAGCAAAGTCAAGTCAACCAGAATTGATTAAATATCAACTATATCTCAAACACTGTGCTTTGTGGGAGATACAGACTCAGAGACAGTGCAGGCATTCAAGGGCATTCTAATGGGTGAAGAGGCATCTTTGCATGTGTGTATACATGGAGGGATTTACGTCAGAGACTTTGGAGGCATCTATTTTCCTCTCCATGTCTTCTTTTTTTGCTTGTTTTTTGCAAGGCAATGGGGCTAAGTGACTTGCCCAAGGTCACACAGCTAGATAATTATTAAGTCTCTGAGGTCGAATTTGAACTCAGGTCCTCCTGACTCCAAGGTCGGTGCTCTAACCACTTCATCACCTAGCCTTCCCCTTCTCCATGTCTTCTGTAGCATTCAAAGCAAGAATTAAGGAAGGAAATTGTATGCAGTGGTTATGTACTATATTCTTATTTGGGCAAATATTTTGCTCATATCTTTTTCTTGGATTTTACCCAACCTAGCATTCCTAAGATCAATAAAACTAGGTGACAATGAGAAAGGAAACCATAAAAATTGTATTTAAAATATTGTGGGATAAGACATTTTCTGTCCCTGGATAGCCAGATACTATCTTTAAGAAAATCCATATTCTGGAAGTCCATTATCTGGGAGACAAAATTATGAAAGATTCTTTAATATCAGAAGGTCCAGGCATATCAATTGATGCAAAAGTTTCATTATAATTTTACTTTGAAATGAAAATTTTTATCCTATCTCTATTTTCTTTGCCTTACAAATAACAAAAAAAATGTACTTTCAATTTATGCAGTTTGGTTCTTTGAAATATTCTTAAATACTGGTACTTCTTCATAGCTATCTAATCCACCATCAATCTTTCATTTCTCCTAATATATAGGGTCCCAATAAACAGAGTCTTTTCCATTTCTTCCTGAGCTTTGACTAAAAATAGGATAGTCAAATGAAAACTGATTTCCTATCTGATAGTTAAAACCTGTGATCATGGACAAATTGTTTAAACTTTGTCGTCTCATTTTCTTCACTTGTAAAATGAAGATAATACCTATTATCCTTCCTTCATAGATTTGTGGTAAGGTTACAGTAGGATAATACCTGGAAATTGCTCTTCAGGCATTAAGAAATTTAGCTTTTGAAAATTCAGTTTTTATCATTGTTTTTTCTATTATGTTTTCCAGGGAATGACTTCCTTTTTTTTTTTAAGGGTTTTTTTTTTTTTGCAAGCAATGGGGTTAAGTGGCTTGCCCAAGGCCACACAGCTAGGTAATTATTAAGTGTCTGAGGTTGGATTTGAACTCAGGTCCACCTGACTCCAGGGCCAGTGCCCTATCCACTGTACCACCTAGCCACCCCAGAATGACTTCCTTTTAAGAAATATTTTAAAATATGCATTTTTCTCTTTTTTCAGAGTTGAGGGGATATTGATATGAAATGGTATATGTTTGCTGACCTTCTTCCTCATCTTTCTATTTTTTTAATTTTTTGTTTCTATGATCTTTTGAGGGTGAAGGAGGATCTGAAAATGAAGATGTTTTAAAAAACCCAAAATACATCATCAATTTTTTTTTTAAAATCATGGTTTCTTTCCTATATTCGTAATCTCTTACTATACTGACCCCTCTGTTTGATAAATGGACCGAAAATGTCCTTGTTGACCACCCCTTCCAATCTCATTCTATCTTTATCTATCCCCCTTTCCCTTTCCTCTCTACCCGTCCATCCACATCTGTTTGTCCGTCTGCCCATCTGTCTATCTTTCTATTTATCCATCCATCCCAGAGAGCCAGTCTTTGTAGCCATTCCCTGTCAGTTCAGCAAAATGAACCAACATATCAACCAAGTAAGATGGTATATGCAATGCCCATGTCCATAGTCCTTCGCCTACACAAATAAAGGAGAGAGTTGCCTTTTCTCATCTATTTTTGGGAGTCAAATAGGGGCTGTGGTTTTCTTTGTATTTTCTTTTCTTTTTTCAGGTTTTTGCAAGGCAAATGGGGTTAAGGGGCTTGCCCAAGGCCACACAGCTAGATAACGATTAAGTGTCTGAAACCAGATTTGAACCCAGGTACTCCTGACTCCAGGACCAGTGCTTTATGCACTATGCCACCTAGCCACCCCTTTTCTTTGTATTTTCTTTCCATTTCCCTTGTTGTAATCATTGGTTACAATATTTTCTTGGTTCTTTTCACTTCCCTCTGTATCAGCACATGAGTGCATTCTTATCTTCTAATGCTTTTTGAAATCATTTAGGCTCACAGTCTCTTATATTTGGTTTTATTCATCTCCAATGTTTGATTAACTATTTCCCAGTGGATGGGAATCTACTCTATTTTCACATCTTTGCTGGTATAAAAAGTGCCCTGATAAATATGTTGGTGAATATGGGGCATTTTTGAAGGATCCCAGATTTTGAGTTGGAAGAAACCTAAAAGGTCATCAAGTTCAACCCTCTGATTTTGCAGATGAGAAAGATGAAGTCAGTGGGGCTGACTTAGTTAATGAGTTTCCAAGGCAGATTTGAGCTCAAGTGTTCATGATTTCAATGTGCCAGTTGTCTCAAATAAAGACCTTGTCCTTGCCTTTCTTGAGGTTATGTCCATTACAGCAGTATTTTTGCTTCAAGTTCCTACCAATCATACAATCAATCAACTAACAAATATTTATTAAGCATCTATCACTCTGCCAGGAGCTAGGGAAAGAAATTACAAAGAATGAAACCACCCAAATAAATCTGGATTCTCATAGAAAAGTATCACTTGTATAAAGATCATAAGTATAAAATCCATAAACACAAATATATACAACATAACTAAATATAAAAGAATTTGGGAGGGCACTAGTGTTGCCATGCAATTATTTCAATGCTGCATAATAAAGCCAATTTAAGAGACAAAAAAGCATCATTCTGATCATTTGTGCTTTGGAAGGAACTTTCCAATGGTAAGAGTAATAATTCTGAGGAGCTGTTCTTAGAGGCAGAACATCGGGATTTCATCAGCAATGGCCCTAAGGGGAGCAGTAGCTCAAAGATAGTAATCCCAGGGCTCCTATTTGAGGAAGTAAATGGAGGGGACATATTTACAAAGGTGGCATTCAGTTAGTACCCACAATAAAAGAGCAGAAGTCCCGTTAAATGCTAAGTAATGTCTTCTCCCCCAAGGTCACCCAGCTAATTGGAGAGGAAGTACTAAAGGGTGGGGATGGCACTGAATTGGGAGTCAGGAGGTCTTGGGTGGACACTTGACTTGCCACAGGACAGAACCAGGAATTGTGGGAGGAAGTTGGAAGCTGGAATCAATGACTCAATTAGCATTGTTAGAAGGATCAAGGGAGATATCATATGTAAAGTACATCATAAACCCTAGAGCTCTCTAAAAGTTAGCAATGGTAATAGTTATAATGATTGCTATGGGCCAGGGATTGCCCTAAATTCTGAGGATAAAAAGAAAGCTAAAGACAGGCCCTGCTCTCAAGAAGCTCACAGTCTAATAGGAGAGGCAACATGAGGCAACATCAGCATTTGAGATATGTACAAGGTGAATCTGAAGGGAAGTCAGAGGGAAGGCAGAAGTTTTAAGGCGGGGATCTGGAAAGATTTTTTTTAAATTTTATTTAAAACAATGGGGTTAAGAGTGATTTGCCCAAAGTCACACAGCTAAGCAATTATTAAGTGTCTGAAGTTGGATTTGAAACCAGGTCCTTCTGACTTCAGGGTCAGTGCTCACTGAGCTACCTAGTGGTCCCAATTCTCTACTTTTCAGATGAGGAAACAGGTTCAGAAAGGCTGTGACTTGCCCAAGGTCATACAGCCAGTAAGCAACAGAGGAGATGATACTATTCTCAAAGCTAGTGGCCAGTTCAGGATTAGAACTCAGATCTCTGGATTCTGAGTTAGTTCACTGTCCTCTTTTTTTTTTAGGTTTTTTTTTGTGAGGCAAATGGGGTTAAGTGGCTTGCCCAAAGCCACACAGCTAGGTCATTATTAAGTGTCTGAGACCAGATTTGAACCCAAGTACTCCTGACTCCAGGGCTGGTGCTTTAGCCACTGAACCACCTAGCCGCCCCTCACTGTCCTCTTAAACCACTCAAAGTCAGACAATTACACTGAATATACTGTACTTACTTCAGCTATGATTTTGGTTGATTTTTGTGAGCATTCCCCTACATTGATAGATCAGTCCTTTCCTTCCTTATTAGGTGGACTTGGTGGGCTACTAAGGATGAGAAGTTGTCTCTCATAGTTGACCTGCTTAGGGTCTTTCTGAATTTAGCTGGCTACTCATCAGAGGCTGTATTCAAAGCCTGGTAAGATCCACCAAGGCTTGCATTTCACTGGTCATGGTCTTTGAAAGGCCAGGGTCATCTCCAAATCATGAGAAGCCATTGAAGAAATGGCTGGAGGCAAGGAAATATAGATCTTAGGAAACATGCTAAAGAGAAGCTAGCACCAAATTAAACAGAAAAAAAAGGGAAAAGGAATTAAAGTGGGAGAAAAATGTCATTTAATTTCATTTTCTGTATTAATAGGATTTTAATAATGTCACTGCACACATCTCTCTGCATCTGTTTATGACCTTCCCTACACTTTGCAGAATTATTTACTCCCCACAAAATCCACTAGAGGTTTTATTCCCTTTATCTGGACTATTGGGAGCTAGAATTTCAGTGTCTTGGCTTGATTTACTAGAATGAATCTGAGGTAAAGCTTGGACTTAACTCAGAATTGTCTGGAGATAGACTTTTCATTCTGCAAAAAACAACTGTGTGATGCTTTGTAGCCATCTAGACAAAGTTAACAAAGATCTTTTGGATGAATTTAAAAGTTGTTCCCCAGAAGACCTCTGATTAAACTCACCGAACCAATGGATGAGGAGGATGCCCATGACACAATCATCCACTTATCAATTATTCCATCAAAGTTACTCTGAAAAAAAAAGAGAGAGAGTGTGACCTTAGAAAATATTTCAGGAAAAAATTTAGTCAATAAAACTAAACTGTTTACATCCCTACATGGGAAGATAATTCTTGTACTCTTGAGAATTTTATTTCTATGGGTCAGTTTAAGGGAGTATACTTGAACAGAGGGTTTAAATTGATTGAAATGTGATGATCCTTTAAAAGAAAAAAGAAAATATTTCAAGATTTCTTTTGATTGTGATTTTGTATGCAGGGAGCCACCATTGAGGGCCTTGTTCTACTATTACTGAATGGATTTAGGGAGCTGTGAGAAGTTTTTTTCATTTCAAGGATCCCACAGTCAGTATGTCCAGAGGTCAGAATTGAAGGTGGAATTTCCTGACTTTATCCAATGACACTGGCCTCCTTGCTCTTCATGGAATGGGCCAATCCACCTCTGGACTCATTGTGTGTTCTCTCATGCCTGGGACACTCCCCCTCCTCATCACTACCTCCTGGGTTCCCTTACTATCTCCAAATCTTAGCCAAGAAATCCCTGCAAGAAGCCTCTACTGTCTTCCTAAATCTCAAGGCCTTCCCTAGGCCAATTATCTTTACTTTATCATGCTTGCACATAGCTGTGTCTCTCTCATTAGACCGTGAGCAAGTTGAGGGGAGGGATTGTCTGTTTCCTTTCTTTCTCATGAATTAGCACAATTCTACCAAAAAAGACCATGATATCAAGGAGGTGATGCCATGACAAGCGCATGAACTGGTTTTAAGTGAGAGAGTATTGTGCTGAGTCACCAGACTCACTTTTCCTCCAGAGTCATCCAGTTCCAGTGGTCAAATATGTATCATGACAACTGGAAATGGCCCTGGCAGAGAAGGAGACCTTGGCCTTTAAAGATCTAAGGTCTTTAACAGATTGACTGAAGCAATATCCATTCAATGATCTCTTAAGAATGGCCACTTTTGGGGTGTCTAGGTGGTGCAGTGGATAGAGCACGGGCCCCTGAAGTCAGGAGTACCTAAGTTCAAATCCAGCCTCAGACATTTAATTACCTAGCTATGTGGCCTTGGGCAAGTCACTTAACCCCATTGCCTTGCAAAAGCCTTAAAAAAAAAGAATGGCCACTTTTATATCCCAAACCAACAAAACATTCTGCCTTACATACTAAATGACTGACCCACTCTCCACTATGGGACACTGCCTCACTATTGCAAATGGACAGCTAGTGGATCTCAGAATAAGAAAGGTATATATGGCCATTTGAAAGTGGCCAAGTTTCTTTTTTTCCCTTAAAAACTTCTCCCTGAAAGGAAAGACCATCCTTTTAAATACTGGGATTTTTCCAGAATCTAGGCTGAGTGGAAGTCAAGGAACCTGAAAGTCTGTAAAGACTCAGCAGAGAACCCTGAGGGAAAGGAAGAGAGATTTGAGGCATGTGTATAACCTGCAGAAGCATATTAAATTGAAGAGAACAGCACTCTCCTAGACAAGAAAGGGGATAAAACTACCAGGCCAATCTCAAGTTACAGATCAAGAAACTGAAGGTGTGGTAGGGAGGAGTGAGGGGAGAGAAAAAGAAGGATCGGAGGGGAAATTTCTTGGGTCACACAGTTATAAGCATCACAGGTAAGATTTGAATTTGTCTTATGACTCTTGAGACTGGATTCCCCCCACCCCATTTACCGTGCAATATTGTCAGTCATTCAAGAAGAATTTATAAAGCAGCTAGAGGGGTAGCTAAGTGGTGAAATGGATAGAGCACAGTCCCTGGAGTTAGGAGGACCTGAGTTCAAATCTGACCTCAGACATTTGATACTTACTAGCTGTATAACCTTGGGCAAGTCACTTAACCCTGATTTCCTTGCATCCAGGGCTATCTCCAGTCATCCTGATTCATATCTAGCCACTGGATTCAGATGATTCTGGAGGAGAAAATGAGACTAGTTATTCAGCACAGGTTCCCATCACTAAAATCCAATTCATGTGCTTGTCATGGCATCACCTCCCTGATGTCATGGTCTTCTTCCATAATGAAAGATGAACATCATCATCATCATCATCATCATCATCATCATAAAGCTCCAACTATATGGCAGCCACTATGCCAATATCTGGGAATACAAAGAAAAGCAAGAGACATCTATGCTTTCAAGGAACTCATATTCTATGGGGAGACAACATGCAAACAAATCTAAACAAACTTGCTGCTTATAGGATAAACTGGAAATAATCAACAGAGGGAAGATACTAGAAATAAAGGTGATTAGTAATTGTTTCTTGTCCAAGGTGGGATTCTAGCTGGGACTTGAATCAGGGGCTTCTACCTATTTCCTAGCTATTAAGGAGAGATCCAGGATTCAAAAACAGGATGACTTGAGTTCAAATCCAACTTGCTTTTCACTGTGATGCATTGCTTGAGATTGGCGCTTTTTTTTTTTGCAAGGCAAATGGGGTCAAGTGGCTTGCCCAAGGCCACACAGCTAGGTAATTATTAAGTGTCTGAGGTCTGATTTGAACTCAGGTCCTCCTGACTCCCGGGCTGGTGCTCTATCCACTGCGCCACCTAGCTGCCCCTAGATTGGCTCCTTCTAAAAGGATGAATTATTAAAGAATTTCAGGCATTAGAATGTGAGTTCCTTGAGGACAGGGACTGATTCATTTGTCTGTTTTGTATCCCCCAGTGCTTTAGATATATTAAATATTTTAAAAATGTTTCATTCATTAAATGGTTGAAAGAAAAGATGAAGTAGTGAGCATCTAGAAGTATGTGCAGACCTGAAGGGAAGAGCACAAGGACAGCCTGGTGTTAGGGATTTGGGGATTAAACCAGAGGGTTTCCCCTGAAATCTACTTCCTCTTCTCAAAACAGATGATGAGCAAAACCAAAGAGGCATGGACAAGATGGACAGCTTTGTACAGTTTGTACAATGTGTTTCCTGTTCTGTGATGCCTGTGGAATTCTAGCTGTATTTGATGTTTACGGTCACACTAAAACAAAAGAAAAAAAGAAAGGAATACAGAGACAGAGAAGGGATTAGGGGAGGGATGGGGAGGAGAGGATGGTCCTGGAGCCTAGTGGTGGAAGTGTAAATATGGCTGCAGGGAATGAGAGGTGAGGACAGGTTGGGGTGGAGTTCCAAATCCCTGGCACTATTGGGTGAGGATGGGCTTGTAGTGTAAAGCCTCTTCCTAATGAGTTTATGGCCCGCATAGTTGGTTGGCATGACTGGGATTCTAAGTACCAGGCTGGGCTGGGGTATGGCTGTCCTCACTTCACCTCTATTTGCCTCAGTTTCCTTTAGTATAAAATAATAATAACAGTGCCTATCTCCCAGGGTTGCTGAGAGAATCAAATGAGGTCAAATTTATAAAGTGCTATATACATACACTTTTAGCCATGATCTCAGGACTCTATGGCTTCTGAAGTACCTTCCAGATCAACATGGTGATCCTAAGATACAGAGAGGTAGATTTGAGTTCATTTTTAGGAAAATTTCCCAGCATCTAAAGCTAAAAAAGTAGTTGCTTCAGTAAGACTCACTGTTTTCAAAGCATGAACCTTTTGTTTTAGAGAGGGGAATCTGGGTCAGATGAACTGAAGGTGGTTTCTTCCAACTTTGAGATTTTATATTTTCTGTATGTTCAAATCGTCCTGTATTGTCTAGGCCACAAGGTGAATTTGGTGTGACAACCTACAGAGCTCATTCATCAGTGACTGTATTTCGGACAGACACTACAAATGAACAACAGTCTGGGGTTGTGATTGAAATGTATTTATTTCTCTCTCTGCCACATTTCTCCAGGAGAGGCTGAGGCTATTAAGTCCCCCCACCCCCAACCCATCTTCAATGCATCCACTGGCTTAATGTTTGCCAAATAGAATAGAATGGAATTCTGGGATCCCTCAGTTTTCCTCCAATGTTTTTCATCACCCTTTCCTCAATAAAACAGACCCTCCATAGGCTGGTTTCTATGGCGCTCATTTTTATTAATATTTTATTTTTCCAAATACAAGTTTGGAATTCATTTGTGAAATTCTATGGAATTTTAGAGATCTTAGGTCCTTATAAAATCCTTTCTTTCAACTGTTCTGAACAGATTATCAGGGGAACTGGGTTCAAATCTTATTCCTGTTCCTCATTGTTGATCTAAGCCCTTTAGGCCTGTTTCCTTCTCCCCAAAGAGGTTGGACCAAATGGCTCCTAAGCTTCTTCTCCTTCTTGGAGTCTCATTTTTATCACACACAATAATCGTAAAATTTCTGTCTCTGTACCTTTTCCTAGACTTATTCCTCAATTCTGGAATCCATTGAGAGTGGCATAACTTCCAAGAATAAGGCAGTCTTACTCTCCTCTTTCCTTATCACCTTGTCTAGAGTTTTACATTCAGGGTTGATACCATAGTTTAGGAAGAACACTGATAAACTGGAGGCCAACCAAGATGACAAAGAGCTATCAATCCATGACATTTAAAGATCAGTTGAAAAACTTGGCTTGCTTAACCAGGAGAAAAGAAATTTGGGGGAGAGGAAGGAAGGTACATACTAGTTTTTGAAGGGCTGTCCCTTGGAGGAGGGATGGATTAGACACACTTGTTCAATCTGTCTCCAGAGGGAAGAACCAGGAGCTGTGTTTAGAAGGTACAACTAAGTATATTGAGATTTGTGGTCCTGGAGCAACTTCATAATAATGAGGATTTGGTCCAAAGTGCATTGGTTTCTTCTGGGAAGTCCTTAGTTTCTCCTCCTTGGAGGTGTTCAAGCAGAAGCTGAACGATCATTTATTTTTTTAAATTCAAATTTATTTTATTTTCAGGTCTTTCCCTTCTTTCTTCCTTCCAATGAGAGCAAGAAAAAAAACAAACATGTCACAAACACACATATTTAGGCAAAAGGAATCCCCTCATTGGTCATATTCAAAAAAGCCAAAAGCTTTGAGGCAGTCTCTAGTATTATGGTCGATCATTATGTTGGAGTTCCTAAGTCTTTCAAAGTTGACAGTTTTTACAATGTTGTTATCCTTGTATAACTATTGTAACCTTTATTAGGAGGCATGCAGTCTTGTAACAAAGTGGTTTTATTGGCAAGCCTCCATTTCTGCCAAAAGGCCAGGAAGGAGGGTAGACGGGTCTTTAATACCTAGGGGTGTCTTCCTTCTGATTGGTCTGACAGTGTATCATTTGGATCTTCCCTGGCAACCCTAATTGGTGGACATTTTAATGAAGAGGTGAGTTGAGTTTTTAATGCCTTCCTATTACTACATGTTTGGATTGAGGGGAGCAAGGACATCCCTTGGGGAGGGCCTTAACTCAAACTGTTTGGTTTAAGGGATAAATAGAAAACATCTATGAGTTTTGAAGAGAGTTTTTAGAGCTTTGGTCAAACATCAGAGATGTCAAGATTACCCACTGCATCCCGCACCACTGCATGGTTTGCTGTCTCTTGCCACTGGACCTGTCTCCCGGTGATGACTTGGTGCAACTATATCTCTCTTTAATTCAATTCAAGGACTGAGAGGAGAGTCACCTGGTGATGTTAATAGTCCTTTCCCAACAACACTAAACAACAAATAAAGGCTAAAGCCATGACCCAGCTATTTAAGGAGTAGATGTCTAGGAGGCTAGGACTATAATTACTTATTTTATTTTGCCCTTCAGAAAAGCCATCTGACCTTCAGAGGTTGGTATATGATGAGGAAGTTGATGGATTCATATAGAGATATCTGTAATAAATACAAGTCCAAATCCACGTTCTTCACATTTTTTTCCTCATTCTGCTCACTTCACTCTGACTCTTTCATAACGAGCTTTTCCGAGTTTCTCTGAGACTCTCTTCTTCATTTCTTAGAGTATAATAGCATTTCATCATGATCATAATTTGCTCAGCCATTCCCCTATCGAAGGGCAGCTCTCTTCAGTTTCCAATTCTTTGCCACAACAAGAGTTGCTGCAAATATTTTTGTGTATGTGAGTCCTTTCCCTCTTTCTATGCTCTTTGGGGGTGGAGACCTAGTGGTATTCTTGTTGGGTCAAAGGATATGCTTTTTGATCCTATTCTAAATTGCTTCTGGCAACCCCTTATGAGGGGCTTCTTCTGAATATACCCATTGAGAGTCCTAGTGACTTTCAAATTCTATGATTCTGTGACCTTCAGTCCAGGAGGCTCTTAGACTCATGTTATATTCTTACTTACTTTTAAGTCTTCTTAATAGTTGAGAAAGGGGGGAAGCTAGGTGGTGCAGTGGATAAAGCACTGGCCCTGGAGTCAGGAGGACCTGAATTCAAATGCAACCTCAAACACTTGATACTTAGCTGTGTGACCTTGGGCAAGCCACTTAACTCCATTACCTTGCAAAAAAAAAGTCAAGCAAAACAAAATAAAAAAGATGACATTGCCTAGGAGGGCCCTGCATTCAAAGCTAGCTTTCATACTTAAAAGGGGGACAGTCAGGAAGACCCATAACAGAACTTTCATTCCAACTGGAAAAGGTTATCACAGAGGAACGGGTCTGACTTGTAACAAAACAGACCCCAAAGGGCAGTCGGATGATCATCTTCTTAGTGCCTTTTTCTCAGCTTCTGGTTGGATCCAGCCTCTCCAAAGACATGGGGTGGGGGGAGAGGAATCTAACTCTCCTCATGGCTCACTCTTGCATTCTTTCCCTGCCCTCTGGAATCCTGCAAAATCCTGCCAAGCAAGGTTTGATTGGCCCTTGGATGAACCAAGGAACCCTTTAGCCCTTCCTTCAAGACTCCATGAATGTGTTTGGTTAGCTGGTCATCATTTTCCCTTCTAGAACTAATCAAAGAGGTTTCCATCTCATCAAGGGACCATAGCATGTTCTTAACCTGAGGCCCAGACACTTTTCCCCCATTGCCATCGAAGCAAAGATAGCTTCCAGCATTCATCCATTTGCAAGGTTATGAGTTGCAGCTTTTGCTACCATCCTTCCCTCCCCCTTCCCATGGCGCTAACAGTCTGGTAGAAGTTGTGCATGTACCATCGTGTTTAACATATTCCCGAATTAGTGATATTGTGAAAGAGGAACTACAGCGAAGGAAATTAGAGAAAGAAAAAAACGAAGGAGAATTTAGAAAGGGAACATCTTGGGGCAGCTAGGTGGTGCCGTGGATGGAGCACTGCCCTGGAGTCAGGAGTCCCTGAGTTCAAGCCTGGACTCAGACCCTTAATCATGACCTAGCTGAGGGACCTTGGGCAAGCCACTGAACCCCATTGCCTTGCAAAAAATCTAGGGGAAAAAGGGTTCCAATACAAAAGGTTACAAAAAGGCTACGATAGCTATGCAAGGGTAACGCCGGTGTCGGCTGGCTGTGGCCCCTGAGGGCTGGCTGCCCGTGACCTCCGCCGGGCCCTCATGCCCACCAGCAAGCTGGCCTGCGTGGCTCCTGCCGGTCTTTGCACTTTTCTAGTCCGAGGCGGCCGGTGATTTGGCGCAGAACAATAGGATGTCCTCGCGCCCGTAGGCGCCCCTGCCCGGCCCGGAGGGTCCAGGGGCTGCGGGAAGCTCATTTGGCCAACTCGCTGCGGCGGGGCTGATGCTTCAGGACTCCGGCCACTTTTTTAATCGCCTCAGGAGTTTTTCTGTGGGGAGAGGGGAGGGTCGCGGCCGGGCCGGGCGGGGGCAGCCAGGTGGGCGCTGAGGAGGGAACGTGACTGCCTGGAGACGCTGAGCCCCGGGGTGCGGGCCCGGCAGCGATGGGGCGCCCGGCCCCCGGCCCGAGGAGGGGCGGCGCCCCGCAGCCGGCCCCGGCGCCCCCTCCCCTCCCCGCGCGGGGCGGGGCGGGCGGGGCGGCGCCTGCGCAGAGGGCGCGGCGGGGGCGGGGCGCGGGCGCGCGCGGCGGGGGGCGCGCAGGCCAGCGGCCGGGCCGGGCGCCGCAGCCATGGCGGAGCGCAGAGCCTTCGCGCAGAAGATCAGCAGGTAGAGCCGCCCCGCCCAGGGCCCCCCGCAGCCCCCCACCACAAAGGGGCGCCCCGGGCCCGGCCCCGGCCCGGCCCGGCCCGGCCCGCCCCGGCCCGGGCTGCACCCGCACTTAGGGGGCGCCTGCTGCATGCGGAGCGGGGCCGGGGCCGGGGCCGGGGCCGGGGCCGGGGCCGGGGCCGGGGCCGGGGCCGGGGCCGGGGCCGGGGCCGGGGCCGGGGCCGGGGCCGGGGGCGGGCCGGGGCCGGGGCCGGGGGCTCAGCGCCCGCAGACCCCCGGGGACCCTCCCGGAGGGCGGGGGGCGCCCCTGGGGCACAGCCCGGAGCTCGGGCTCCTGCGCGGGAGCCCCCCGGGCGCTGGGGGCGGCGGGGGCCGGACCCCGGAGCCCGGACCCGGGGCGCCGCCCCCTCCCCACTCTCCCCGCCCTCGCCCTCTCCTCCCATCTTGGCTCCGCCGCGGCCCCCCACATCCCCTCCCCCTCAGGGCCCCCCCTCCCCATGGGGCCCCCCGATTCCGGGGCCCCCGGGGGGCTCCCCCTCGTCAGGGAGGTCGGTGGCCGACTCGGCCTTCCCACCTCACACCTGCCTCTGGCACGTGCCCACACGGGCACATGCCGACATGCTACATGCATGCCCGGACCCCTGGTCCTCCCCCATGCCACCCCGGACCTCCCTGGCGGTCACCCTTCCTCACTGCCCCGCCGATCCGCCGCCCCTCCGGGCCGCCCCTGCCCAGCCCTGGGCCCCCACGCTGCCCCCACTCTGCCCGGCTCCCACCCTCCTCCTCCTCTCTCCTTCACATGGGTCGGATGGAGCAGGAGAGAACCACAGACCCTCACGGACATTCCGGCGGCCTTTCTGTACATGTTCTCCAGCTGCCCTCCCCTAGAGGCTCCTCACTTCTCTGCCAACCCCACGGGGGCCTTTCCAGCCCTTTGTACCTCCCCCTGCCCTCCTGGGGTCCCTCTGCCCCTCATCCCAAGGTCCTCACCTCCAATTCTACTAAAATCTTTGAGGCCCTCCAGCTGGAGCTCTCTCTTTGCTCCTCAGGGCTCTCTGAGGAGATGCCCCATTCTCCTTGTCCATGCCCCCCTGCATCTCCCCAGACCTGAAGAGATCCTCCCGGGCGCCTGCCAACCCTGCTCCCTGGCATCCTGTCTCTTTCCTCCCTAGCATGGGACAGTTGGTGCTTCCACATCTTCCCCCTCCCTTTCTCCTCTGCCTTCTGACCCTGTCCTTCCATCGCCCAGTGACCCATGATTTCTTCCTTGCCAGACAGTGGAAGACCGAGTGGCAGACCATGCCAGCGTCTTTGCCCAGAAAACCCTTATTTACAGGTCATGAAGAGTCAGACGTGACCAAAGGCCTGAATGACAACGAAAATGACCATTCTCCATCTTCCTCCTTCTTGCACTCACCCTCTGAAGGGCCAGTGTTGCCCCTTTTCTGGGTTCCATGACACTTCTCCCTCCTGGCTCTCTTTCTACCCATCTGCTTTCCCTGACTCTCTCTCTTTTGCTGAGTCTTCTTCCAGATCATGACCAATACATATTGGAGTTTCCCAGGGGTCTCTCCTGGGCACTAATTTCCCTTTTTACTAGTGGTTTTTAAGTTGGGATCTTTGAACTTAATTAAATGTTTTCAAAAAGCAATTTTAATGATGAATTTTGGGATAATTTATTTCCTTCATAATCCTAAACATAGTATACATTTTACAAGATTGTTCTGAGGAGTCCACAGACTTGAAGACTGGGGTTGGGGGCTTAGGTGTCTAGGACACAAGAAAAGGTTAGGAGCCCCTGCTGTGTAGTGTCTTGCTTGGGGATCCCATCAGCTTCCGTGGGTTCAGTCATTGTTGTTGTTCAGTTGTGTCTGACTGTGTGACCCCCCAGACCACACTGGGTCCTCCACTATATCCTAAAGCCTGTCCGAACTCACGTTCGTTGCTTCCATGATACGATCTCACCATCTCAGCCTCTGCCAGCCCCTTCTCCTTTGGCCTTCAGTCTTTCCCAGTGAGTCCCATCTTCTCATGATCTGGCCTAAGAGTTTAAGCTTCAGCTTCAATATTTGACCTTCCAGTGAATAGTCAGAATTCCTCTAAGTCTTGATTGATTGGATCTCCTGGCTGTCCAAGGGCTTCTCAAAAGGCTTCTCTCCCATTTCCAAAGCAGCAGTGCTGCAATGCTCAGCTTTCTCTAGAGTCCAACTCTCAGTTGTCCTCTGCTACCAGAAAATCCACAGCTTTGGCTCTTGGAGCTATAGCTGTAGCAGCAAGGTGGGATCCCTGCCTTTTAGTATGTGCCCAGACAGGCCATAACTTGGCTTGCAAGGAGCAAGTATCTTTTAATTTCATGGCACTAGGCTCTAGCTACAGTGATTTTTGAGCCCCAAATATAAAATCTGACCCTGCATCCATTTCTTCTTCTTCCTCTTTTTTGCCAGGAAGTGATGGGACCAGTTGTCAAGATATTTATTTTTTTGATGTTCAGCAGTAAGTTTTCACCTTCACTAAGTGTCTTCTTAATTCTTCTTCACTTGCTGCCAGCAGAGAGGTCTTATCTCATATCTGGGTTCTAGCTTTTGATTAGTCCATAGTTCACCAGTTAATGCTCTGTGCCTAAGTCAAATAAGTAAGGTGACAGCCTTGTGCTCCTTCTCCAATATTGGACCTATCCGTTCCATATTTGGTTGTAACTGTTGCTTCTTGGCCTGCATACAGGTTCCTCAGTCAGGGAAGAGGATCTGCCCCTCACCGATCCTCCTGTGTGTGATCCCCACAGGCAAAGGCTTTGGTGAAGTAATGAAGCAGAAGTAAATGTTTTTCTGGAACTCCCTTACTTTCTCCATAGTCCAACAAATGTTGGCAATTTGGTCTCTAGTTCCTCTGCTGATAATTCTTGGTTCCCATATTGCTGAAGCCCAGTTTGCAGAATCTTAAGCATAACCTTGCTGGTGTGTGAAATGAGTACGGTTGTTCGGGAATTTGGACATTCGTTGGCAGGGTCCTTCTTTAGGATTGGGATGTCCATGGATCTTCCCCAATCCAGTGACCCCCGTGGAGTTTTCCAAATTTGTTGGCTTATGGAGGGCAACTTACCAGAATTTTAAATAGCTCAACTTTCACTAGCTTATTGTTAGCAATGCTTCCTAAGACCCAGTTCTTTTGTGTTCCTGTTACCTCTTAATCTTTTCTGCTTGTTAAATCTGTTATTTTTGTCTTTTGAATGAAACATTCCCTTGATATATCTAATTTTCTTGAAGAGATCTCCTGTCTTTCCCATACTATTGTTTTCTTCTATTTCTTTGCATTTCTCATTTAAGAAAGCCTTCCAATCTCCTTGCTATTCTCTGGAATCCTTTGTTCTGTTATTCCCTCTATGAAAATGATTCCCAGAGCCATTTTTCCAGCCCTGACCTGTTTTCTAAGCTCCAGTGTGATATCATTAGTTGCCTGTGGGACATCTTCAACGATATGTCCCATAGACCCCTCTCTTTCTCTCCCAGGTCCTTCCCTCTTCTTACCTTCACTGTTGCTATGGAGGGCTCACTGTCGAGTAAACATCCTGGATTCTCCCTCACCCCCCATTGTCTTCTCTTGCCCGCAGAGGGTAGACCCTCACCATCTCAGGTCGGATTATTGCAGTGGCCTCCTGCCTGCCCACCTCCAGTCTCTTCCCACTCCAGCCCACCCTCCACCCCAGGGGAGGGGTCTGAGTCTGACCTTGTCATCCCCTAATTATAAACTCAAGTTTTAAAATCTGATCCCTTGCTGTCTTTATAATCTTTTTACATTTACTTCCCTTCACATGTTTTAATGATCCAGCAACACCTGCCTTCCTCCCATTCTTCAAAGATAATTCTCCATCTGCCAACTCTGCTTTTCACTGCCTGTCCCTGGGCCCAGAACACACTCGTCACCAGTCTCTACTTGAATATACACGATGGTGGACGAAATCCTCACAAATAGATAATCAGAGCATTGGAGCTGAAGGGGACCTTAGTTTATCTCATCCAAGTCCATTTTACTGACCAGGACTACCTGAGGCCCAGAGGCATTCAGTGATGGTTCAGGGTCCCACAGGCACGGAGGGCCTCTGCCAAGCCCTTGGATCTTCAGACATCTCCAGCCTAGATCCACCTTCCTTGTATTTTGTATTTCTCATCCTCTCTGCCCTCTTTCCCCTCTGCTGATAAGAGTCCCAACTTGTCTGCACTGGAGGCTGCATGGGGGTCCCTGAGCCCCCCCCCCCCCAGTTTTATGCCTTCTATAGTGAGTGATCATCCCAGGGGGGCGGGGAGGCTTTTAGGAAAGGGGACTCACTAAGGAGCCTATTCTATTTTGTGATAGCAGCCAGGTAGAATGTCAAATTCCTTTCCAGGAGACCATGATCTTCTGGGCTGACCTGCAGATTCTCCTGTGCTCCTTCAACAGAGAGGGATAGCTAAGACTTGAACCAATATGATCTCATTTGATCCTCACAGCAACCCTGGGAGGTAGGGGCTAACATTATCCCCTTTTTACATAGGAGGAAACTGAGGCAGGTAGAGGTAAGGTGACTTGCTCAGGGTCACAAGGCTAATCATTGTCTCAGGAAGGATTTGAATTCAAGTCTTCCTGACTCCAGACCTGGTGTTGTAGCCACTGTGCCACTTAAAGATTTAATGCTGAAATTTTACAGACATTGGGACTGAGACCCAGACAAGGAGAAGGAAAAATGGCTTTGAGAGAGAGAGAGAGGTCTAATCTACAGATTTTAGTCAAGGGAAAGAACACTCTTTGAAGATCTAGTCAGAGAAAGTAGCATAAACAAAACCAGCGAACTTCTCACCCTGCCAGCTGGCGTTCATCTTTCTTTGGAGAGACTTTCTGTTTCTGTTTGACGACTGGTCCCTAGCTTTCCCTTGTCTCAGCTTCCTTTTGTCTTATTCCTCATTTTATCACTTCACCTTTTAGCTTCATGTTTTGAGTTTTGTCCCTTTCCATTTGAAAATCACCGTTTTTCTTAAACTTTGTGTTTTGAAGATAAAATTTGTGTTTTATAATTTTTCCCTCTTTTTTCTGTGTCCATTAGGTATTGTGATAACCATAAATGCAAACTGTTGGGGTGGCTTGTATGTGTTCTCCTGGAATTGCTAAGTCTCATTAAAAAAATTCTGTTTAATATATTTTTTCCTAGCTTAGATTTGTGACATTATTAGGTAAATATTCAAAGGAAAAATAAGGCGCATTTAAAGTTTTAAAACCCTTAAGTAAATTGCTGAGTATTATAACATGGACCATGGGAAGATAGGCAAGAAATAGACATTGTCTGTTAACTCGGACAGAAGCAGCTGACCATGCTGACCTGGGGACGTGTGCGACACACATATCCAGGCAGCACAGGAGGCATGTCTGGCAGTATGGGACATACCGAGCATCTTCTGGGCTGTGTGGAGTAACTGGATCTGGATTGGTTTTAGGAGAGAAGGATTCCAGGTGGGAGTGAGTCAGATGGAGCTTTCAGATGGACATGGGCCTCAGCCTGGTGAAGAGGAGGGGACGGATGGTTATAGGAGCGCTGAAATCTTGGAAGGGAGAAAGGCTTGCCTTCCTGTCTTTCCCATACTATTGTTTTCTTCTATTTCTTTGCATTTATCATTTAAGAAAACCTTCTAATCTCCTTGCTATTCTCTGGAATCCTTTGTTCAGTGAGTGATTCATGGTCACAGACATGGATGGATGGGGACTGGATTAAGGCCCTCCCAGGATAGGGAAGTTCCTCTCATCTCCCAAGTGGGTCAGCACCTTCTCGCCTCCCAGGCTACGTCTGGAGGAGGCCTGGGTGTGATAGAACAAGGAGGAGGGAAGCATTTGAATTGGGCAGGAAGCATCTGGGAGAGTCAGGAGATGGCCCCTTCCCTATTCCTGTCTATTGTGCTGTGGAACACCCTGGGGTTGGCTCTCTGCTGGTGAGGGAGCTGAGATCACCCCTATTTTACAGAGAAGAACCCTGAGGCAGGTCAGACTACCCACCTAGTAGGTAGGGTCTGAGGTAGGATTCCGTCTTGGTTCTCCTCAGATCAAGCTTACCTGTCTGTGGGTGTATCTGCCATGAAATAGGGGCAAGTCCCCCACCATCTCTGAGCCTCAGCTTGTTAGCCTAAAATGAGGATGCTGAGAATTGTACTGTGTATATGCCAGCGAGATGTGGGGAAAGTACTAAAAGCATGGGACCTGTTAGTTGTGAAGTGCTGTCTGTTTGGGAGGCCCTCTAGATCGGGTGTCCAGTCCAACACCCCCTGGGGAATCCTGGCCCAGCTTCCCAGAGTCTACAGTCTGGCCTTCCAGCCTAGTCAGGGGCTTAAATCTCTGTGGTCTGGCTCCCTCCTCTTGTCTCCCTCACCCCCCATTCATGGTTTCCCTTTTGGGTCCTGGCTACTCCTGGAGGTGCCACCCATCCCATTTTCTGCTCCCTCTGCACCTGGAGCTAAGCCTTGAACTTCCTTCCAAGGTCAGCTCCAGCCCTGCCTTCTGGGGTGGGGGAATCTTTTCTGGTCCTCGATCTTTCCTGAAACCAGTTGCACAGACTTTGGATCCTGCCAGTAGAATGGAAGCTTCTGGAGGGCTGCTGACCAGATTGTTTTTGTCTGTGCATCCATAGCACAGTGTACACAGTATACTTAAGCACAGTAGGTGCTTAAGAAATGTTTGTGGAATTGAACAGACATGGTTTTATTTTAAACTTAAATATTTGACCTTTTGTGTTAAAGAACAGGAGAAATGAAGCAAGTGTAGTGGTGTGACTTGGCTGGCCCAGCTCAGACCTTTATTACTATTTAGAGTGTTTGATGATTTCCATTCATTGTTTAATCTGGGAAATGGGATTTTTTTCCTCCTGCCTTACTAAATGTTCCTCGATGATGGCTGGAATTTGTGGTGTGAGGGGCAAACCAGGTGGTGCAATGGATAGAGCACTGGTCCTGGAGTCAGGAGGACCTGAGTTCAAATGGGACTTCAGACAATAATTACCTAATCATGTGACCTTGGGCAAGTCATTTAACTCCACTGCCTTACAAAAACCAAGAGAAAAAAATTATGATATGATGTAAGATCAATTTGGGAACCAAATTTTTCTCCAAACTTAGGAAGCTTGGCTTTTTACTGACATCTTTAATTAATTTATGAAGATTATTGCAGTCAGTCAACAGACATTTCTTAATTGCTCACTATCTTCCATGAGATGGAATTTCAAAGAAAGGAAAATTCTCCCCAACTCCTGCCTCTGGGTATTCCCATTCTCCAGGGGAATCACCACATGGAAATGATCAGGCCGAGAGTGGGGTCTTTGGGAAGCTTCTCTCTGAGGGAGGGGCCTGGCTCAGACCTTGAGCTTGGGTCTTGCCTTCTCTGTTCCTTCTTAGAGACTCTGACCCTGCCAGAAGCCTCTGACCAGCCCCTTTGTCCTGATGTGTTTTTCAGCCATCCAAGATTAATGCTTGGTTGTTTGAGAATATACTTGGGAGAATCCTTGAGTCTGCCCTTTGATGTTCAGGAGGGAGCACTGATTAAAAGGCTTAACAAGCTAGATGAGGTGCCCTTTCTGGGGGGTCCAGGGTTCACAGTGTGCAAGAGATTGATGCATAGGCTGGGCAGTCAGCTTCCCGAAGGATGTAGACGCCACCGTGGCTTGTTTCTCCATTGTCAGTCTCTGGCCGACTTGAATGTTTCCAGTGAAATCATAGGTTGGGATTGAAGCTTTTCTGGTAGTCTGGTCCAGACAGGCTCAGTAGTCAGAGATTTGTGCCGATGTTGCAAAATAACTTCAAATTGTGTATTTTCAACTTGGACCTCATAATGTGAGTTTATTTATCTTTTCTTTTCTCCCCTAACATTTTTCATAGTACAGTAGTTATTCTAGACTTTGTCTTATTTCCTCAAACTCTTATTTCTTTCCTGTCTTTTCTCCTTCTTAGCAGATAATCTTACCTCAGACATTTGGAAAATGTTATTATTTTCATGGACTCCTTTAAAGAGTCTCCATCTTTCACTGTACATTTTGCTGACTCCCATTTTTTTTTTTATCATCATTTCTTTAGTCTCAGAGGAATAGATTGTCTTTGCTAAAGCTAGAGCCTGCATTTGTACTGTGGATCCACTTCTTTCCTACTTTCTCCAGATCTTGAGCTATCTCATAGTTATCCCTCATGTTTCTAATATCTGTAATTTTTTTCTTTCCTATGGACTTTCCCCTTTAGATCATTAAATCTTTAGATTTAAATCCTTTAGGTCTTAGGTTTTCCCCATCACTAAAATAGCTTCATTTGAGTCTGCTGCTCTTTCTAGTGACCATTCAATCATTTTCTTTCTTCCTTCCTGCACAATAATATTCCATTGATCAGTTCACAATGCAACCAACAGCTTATTAGTGTCCCAATTTTCCCACATCCCCTCCAATAGCCAGAATCCCCCCCCATATTAGCCAATCTTATAAGTGTGAGGTGGCCTCATATTTCATTAATGTGCTTTTCTCTGATCACTAATGACTTGGAGGATTTCATATGACTATAGATAGCTTTGCTTTTTTTTTTGTCTGAAAACTGTTAACCATTTATCAGTTGGGGAATGACTTTATAAATTTGACTCAGTTTTCTCTATATTTGAGAAATGAAGCATTTATCAGAGATATTTGTTTTAAAATCCCTCTACCCCAGTTTTCTGCTTTCCTTATATTTGGTTTTGTTTGTACAAAACCTTTTTAATTGTGTGTAATCAAAATGATCTGTTTTACATTTTGTAATGCTCTCTATATCTTCTTTGGTCTCAAATTCATCCCTTTTCCATAAGTCTGACAGATGAATTAGTCTATGTTCTCTTAATTTGCTTTTGGCATCACCCTTTATGTTTAAATCAAGTACCCATTTTGACCTTATCTTGGTCTGTGGTGGGAGATGTTTGTCTATACCTAGTTTCTGCCAGACTGTGTTTCAATTTTCCAAGAAGTTTTGTCAAATAATGAGATTTTTTTTTTACAAGCTTACATGGTCATTTACTATAATGTAATTTGTCCTTCATCTTCCACTGATCTACCACTCTATCTTTTTTCAGGATAAATAAAAGTTTTCTGAGATCCAGGACTCCTTGGCCTTTGTGCAGCCTCCACCTCCTTGACCGAGTGCTTCTGACAAATCCAGAGCTTCCTCTTTGACTCCCTTTCTCTGTTCCCATCTCTCTGCAGCTCCCCATTCCTGCTTGTCCCCAGTCTGCACAGCTTCCATAGAACCACCCACAGTTCTTTGTTTCTTCTTTGAGGCCATAGAGTCCCGTGGCTTCAGCCGTGGCAAGTTAACAGTTGCTCCAGAATGTGGCTTGGATCTCTTCTGGCACTAGCTTTCTCTGGTTTTTCTTCCTCCCTCCCAGAGTACCCCAGCTCCTTCCTTTTCTGATCTGCCCGGAGACCTGCGGCAGGCAGGACCCCCCTCCCTCCCCAGCTTGTCTGGTGAGTGACACTTAAACAGAGAGCTTTCCTCAGGGGTCATGAAGACCAAGGGAAGGGGCTCACAGCAGAGTAGTGCTTTTTTTTCCATCCCCCCACCCTGGTTACATGCAAAAATAAATTTCAGCGTTCACTTCCAAAATCTTGAGTCCCAGATTTTTTCCTTTCCTCCCACCCAGCTCCCCCTCATTTACTCGGTATAAGTTTAAAATGTGTTGTCATAAAAGATCTTAGTAAAATGTTCCCCCCCAGAAAAAAGAAACCTCAAGAAAAAGAGTGAAAACAAAAAACCTGCTTCAATCTATATTCTGACCCCCTCAGCTCTGTCTTTGGGATGACTAGTCTTCTTCATCCTAAGTCCTTCAGAGTTCTCTGGGATCCCAGCATTGCTGAGAGCAGGTGGATCAATCACAGCTGATCCTCCTGCATATTACTGATATGTTGTATCTGCTCACGGAAGTTTTTTACTGAGAGTATCCTGTTCTTCATTTCCCATGACAGAGCAGCATTTCATCTCAATTCCACTCCACACGTTGTTCAGCCATTCCCCAAGCACAGGGCACTCCCTCGGGCTCCAGCTCCCCACCACCAGAAGAGAACCACTATAAATAGCCCTATATACAGTGAGTCTCTTTTCTTCTTGTATTTCCTCTCTTCTGGGATAGTCCTGGCTATGGCACCACTGGGCCAAAGAGTAGGCAAGGTTTGGCAGCCCCTTGGGCAAAGTTCGAAACTGCTCTACCAAATTATTGAACCATTTCACAACTCCTCCACCACGGCATCAAGGTCTCAATTTCCCTGCATCTCTGCCAAATTTTGTCCTATCTTAGCTTATCCAAGAGGTAGAAGGTTGTACCTCACAATCATTCCAACCCCTAGTTCTCCCATCAGTAATGAGTGGGGACATTTTTTAAAAAATGATTTAAATGGATTGCTTGTTGAAGGTAGTTCTTGAGGTGAGCATTGATGGAAACCGGGTTCTCAGCAGAGGAAGCAAAAAAAAGAGGTGAAGGCTGAGGAGCAGCAGGAAGACCGGCAGTGTGACTGAGCCATCGTGGGCATGATGGGGAGGGTGGGTGATGGAAAACTGGACTGCAGTGCCAAAGGCGACTAGGTGGTATTTGATTCTAGACATAATTGGGAGCCTCTAGACTTTGAGGAGGGGGACCTATGTAAGGAAGTTCTGTGCAGGAAGGCCTGGTCTGAGGGAAGATGAGCCTGGGAAACCAGGGGAAGGAAGATTGTTATATTATGGCAGCAAGTCTGCTTGGGTGTTAGTGCAGATGAGGAGTGAAGATGACCTGAGCCAGCCCAGCGACTTGGGGGTAGAGAGAAGGGCCAGGCGGTGCCAGGTCTCATGGCCATGCTTGGCAGCTGGATTTCTGCAGGTAGTTGGCCCTCTCAGCACAGTTTTATCTTGGATGACCCTGGCACAGTCTTTGCATTTCTCTCCCACTCCAGCCCATCCTCCACTTAGCTGTCAGAGGCCTGACCATGCCATCCCCACCCCCACCCACTCCTGGGGCTTCTATCACCTCCAGGATCCAATAGCAAGCCTCTGGATGTGTTCAGAGCCCTGAGGACCTCCCTTCACATCTCTCTGTCTTTTGTGATCTGTGTTACCAGACTCTGCCTGTTCCTTGACTGTATCTCCTGCATGGGCATCTTTTGGTACCATGCCTGCTGAGCTGGAGCCTCCCCCCTTCCCCCTTTCTGGTCTATCTGTCTGTAGCTAGTTTACCCATGGTGTTTGTCTGTGGTCTCCTCTGTTAGACTGGGAGCTTTGTATCTCCAGGGCCTAGCTCTGATTGACTGAAGTGTAGAGATGGATGTATTTGAAGAGAAGCACCTTTAGAAGTGGACCCTCTGACGCTGTCCAGTCTTGAAACATCTGTTAAGCACCTACTTTGTGCAAGGCAATGCCTATTCAGATACAAGAGACAGCCTTGCCCACAAAGAGTGACACCTCTCTTTTGACAGCAGTGTCCGGACCTTAGGATCACAAAAGAAGCCAGTTGTAGCAAAGTTAAGTTATCAAAATCAGTTTTTTCTTTTTAAAAAAAAATATTTATCTTTTCAGCCAGATGCACATGTATATTTTTAAGTTACAAAATTTCCTTGCACCCTCCCTTCCCACCCCGCTCCCTTCAGCGATGAACAGTCAGGTTAGCATTGTACATATATATTTTGATAAATATATTTACAGATTAGTCATTTTGGGATTGAGGAATTAAGATTAAGAGAAAGAGATACATAAGAGATAATTTTTATAAAGTATTCCTCAGATTCTGAAGGGTTGTTTTGTTTTTCTTCCCCTGGATGGGAATGGCATTGTCGAAAGCTGGTCTAATACAGTTACCCTAGCTCTCTGAACTACTGAGAGGAGCTGCTTCCATCAAGGTTGATCATCTCACAATGTACACAATCAGGGTACATTGTTTTCTTGGTTCTGCTCCCTTTGCTCAGCATCAGATCCTGTAAGGCATTCCATGCTTTTCCAGAGTCTGACTATTTATGGTTTCTTGTAGAACAATAGTACTCCATAACTTTCAGATACTATAACTTGTTTATCCATTCCCCAGTTGATGGGCATCCTCTCAGTTTCTAATTTTTTTGCCTCTACAAAAAAGAGCTGCTATGAATATTTTGGAACATGTGGGACTTTTCCCATTTTTTATGACAAGATCAATTTTAAAACGAGGAACCAAAAGGACAGGACATAGTTTTTGTATTGTATTCAGTAAAATAGAAAAGGGAGGATAATTTCGAAAAATAGTAATGTGATGGAATCCTTAAGCTATTGAGAGCCCCAAGCATGTGTGCGAGGCGTGAACTCCTCCTTGCTCTCCTGATAGCCCTTGTTTTCTGATTTCTCGGAGCCCTGAGTGTTGCCAGACCCTAGCTTGGACTCCTGTGGACTTCACTCATCCCAAGGGCTGGCAAAGGCCCAGGCTGATTCCCAGTGTAAACACCCCTCAGGATCATTTTTCCAGTTCTCTTGGTTTCTAATCCTAGTGGCGTTCATGCTTTCACTGCCTCCTCTGCCATTGGCTCCTTCTGTGTGAATGAGCCATCTCTGCTTTATTTTTTCCACATTTTCTTTGGGCCAGAGGCATTTCCTGCCTCCAGCTCACAACTATGAAGTGATTTCAAGATTTGCCCATCTTTTTACAGATGACATCTTATTTACTCCTCTCTTATACCATAGCAAAAGTACTAATCAAACTCTCCTCAGATCTCACTTTATTTGGCATGGGTGAGAAATAGGACTTAGCAAAAACTTCATCTCAAATTCTGGAATGGAATAGTTTGAGTGGAATTTTTTTAGCTTAGTTGTATTTTTGCAGGTTCCAATAACAATACTTCCAGCATGTCAAATTGTAAAAGGTTAAACTCTCCCATGATTTAGTTATTTGGTTTTTTAAAAATTATGTTCTCTGAGCTGTGGAGTCAGACTCAGGAACATCACAGTTTTCAAGGGAAGAAAGTTAGATGATGTTTAGGTTCACAAGGGATTCAGTGCTCAGATTCAGGCATTTGACGCCTCTTACCATGCTCCCCATTCACTAAACCATGTAGTATATGTGGGTCAACCACAGCATCCCAGGAGTCAGGATGCATCCTGGAGACCTCAGAATCATGTGATTGCTCAGTGTCTCCCAGAGGCTTGTTTTGGGGCCTCTGGAATCAGCTGAGAATCCAAGGCCTTGCTTTGCTCAGTAGCCTGATAGAGCTGCTGCTGCTGATCTGCTTTGTCTGGTTTAAAAGTAGCCCCATAGATGTGTAGGTGACCCCACAAAAACTGGCCTAGATGTGGGGCCTCCTGACTGAGGGTATCCCTGATGCTTCCTTAGAGTTTCCTTGGAATCACGGGATGAAGACATGTGAGCATTTTAGGGAAACTCCTCCCACATGACTTAGCCTGAATTTGAGAATAGGTAGTAATGCAGAAAATTAATTATATGAAGGGTGATGAATGTTTCCATTTTATGGGACTTTCCTGATCTTAAATTCTGATTTGGGAAACTCTCCCCTTGAAATAAATATTTGTGAGTAACAAATTCAGTCCTTGGAATCTGTTCCTATGTCTGTTTATATTTTGTAAAATCTGTTCATTTGTGAGTTTTTCAACTAAAGTTGATTTTTAGAAAAGTTGTGGAATTTGGAGGCTAAGATGACCTTCTTTCATTTAGCTTTTCTTTTTTGGCCAATTCCCATCTTGAAACTTATTTCTTTTTCTTCTCCTGCTGACCTGATTTTCTAAATTGGAGGGATTGGCAGCTGGCTCTGGGTCTGCCCTTGGCAGGCTGGAGTGCGGTGGAGGGGAGCGTCCTCAGCTCTTGGAGGCGGTGGCGTCTGGAAGTTGTAGTTGTGGGGTTGTGGGGATGCTGGAGAGGGAGGAGAGCTAGGGCTCTTTTCCAGGACACTAGTTATAGGTCATCATTTCATTGCCTCGTGATGGAATGGGTGCAGGGAGAGGTCTTTGGGAGAATCTGGGCCTGTGTCTAAGTAATACTAACAACTCAGATTTGTAAACTAAAAATGCTTTCCATATTTGATCTTATTTGAATCTCAGGACAGCTTCTTAATTTAACCAGTATTGATTGTTAGATGGAATTGCTCAGCTTACTTGAGATCAGCTCATAGGTTTATGCACTCTCTCTCTGCTTGCTTGGGGTCACTTTGGAGCTCTCTTAAGACCAGGACGTGGGCCGGTCCAGGGAAAGAACACTGGCTTTGGAGTCAGGGAGCTGTATGTGAACCCTAACTCTGCCCTGAATCTGGTGTGATCTTGGGGGCACTCACAAATACCTAGGGATGCAGATACAAGAAAGACGTTCCCCCTGTCACAGACACCATGTCATGTCATGTATGGCATGGGTTGGCGGAGAAGGGAACCAGATCAAAATTCATCTAAATACAGTAGAACACAAATAATATGAATATGTTTTTTATTGCTTTGAACCTCCAAGGAAAGAACCAGTGGAGTCTGAAGGCAGATTAAAGCACATTTTTTTCACTTTTTCCCCCTTTTTTGCAACATGGCTGGCTTGGAAATATATTTTGTGTATTTCCCATATATAATTGATATCACTTTTTGCCCTCACAATGCATAGGGGAGGTCTGGGAAGGAGGAAGAGAATTCAGAACTTAAAATTAAAAAAAAAAACAAATGTTAAAAACAAATAATAATTTTTAAAAGATATTAGTTACATGATGGAAAATACCATCCATACCCAGAGAAGGAACTTTGAAGTTTAAATGCAAACCAAAGCTTACTATCTTCAGTTTTTAAAAGCCGTTTTATGTATTGTGTTTTTTCTATTTTTTTCTTCTTTTTGGATTTAATTCTTCTTTCATGACATAATCAATATGAATCTATGTTTAGCATGGTTACACATGTAGAACCTGTATTAGATTGCTTTGTCAGGGGGAGGGGGGAGGGAAGGGAGAGAGAAAAATGCAAAACTCAAAACTGCCCCCCCAAAAGGTTGATGAAAACTACTGTTGTATGCAGATGGAAAAGCAAATAAATAAAAATATTTAAATTTTTAAAAAAGATAATAGTTTTAAAAAAATAGTATGTGGTTTTCCTGAGCTAATGTGGTCCACAGGGATCCTCTTGTTCGATTGAGTGGCACTCTTTCTATTTGAGTTTGTCACCACTGGTCAAGGGCATTTGAATGTTGAGGGACTTTGGCAGCTTTCTGCTTGCGTGTGTCAAAGATGGTTTTGACCCCCTTCCTTCCTGACTCTGAAGCCAGCTTTCTAGCCACCATGCCATGCCAACCTCACACAAACCACACATACAATATAAATCCTTAAATAGAAGGGAATTTGGTGAGGAGGCTGCTGGGGAGATGTGGAGGAGCCTCGTGTAGAATGAGCTTTGCAAAAACTGGCCTCACCAATGGCCTGCATAGAAAGAAGTGTGGGCTTGGAGAGATGACTTGGGGGTGAGGAGTATCCAGGTGTCAGAAAGTATCATTGGGAAGGGAAAGAGTGTGATAAAGCAAGCCAGTCTGGGGAAGGCTTCTTGTTGGTGGAGTTAATGGGTCGTGATAGAAGTAGAAATAAAAGGACATCAATAAAAATTGTTTTTAATACATAAAAGAAAAAATGTTCAGAAAGGAAGTCAAAAGAGCAATTTTATTTTACTACCTTATTAAATTTAAACTTTATGTAGCAGAAATTCACCATTTCATATACAATCCTCTTATTCTTTGAATTTTGAAATGTTTGGTTTTGTGGATGATTGTTAAATTTTTAGTAGAAAAGGAAAATAAACCTACAAGGTGACTCATTATCTATTCATTTGTTGGACCTTCTGGGCCAGGACCTGAAGCAGAGTGGGTGATGCTCTAACTCACATTTATGATAATGCTATTTTCATTGCATTGAATAATATGATAATATTTTACTATTTATGAAACCCTTCCTTAAAGAACAGATTCTCCGCCTCCCGTTCCCACCAGCTCCTCTGTTCTTCCTGGTGTCCTCTTCTAGAATCAGACCTTGCTCAGTGTCCCCAGGAATTGCCTATTCCCTGACTCACAAATCTGCCTTTCTATAAAAATGTTCCTTTGGCACTCCTTCCAGCTTCACTCTCACTGAGACCTAGCTGCCCCAGGGTTCTTTTCCTGGCATTACCCCAGATGCGCTGGTCACGGTTGGCCCCCCACTGCCACCGCTCCCTCTGCCCTATCTCCCAGCCTCTAACCTCATGCTGCCTTTCCACTTCCTTCAGGCCACTCTTCACCCGAGCCCAGTTGCTGGCTAACAGGTTTTCTTTCCTCCCCATGTCAACCACACACAAACATAGCCACAGGAAGGGTGGGTCATCAGAATGAGTAATCTGAGAACCATCAAGCTAGGGTGTTTGAGGAATGACCAAATAACCACCGTGGACGCCAGAGGAAAGGAAACCAGATTCTGAAATGCTCTTTCATGGCCACAGGTTCTTAGCATCCTTGTTCTTCATCCATATCCTAACATCAGATCCCTTTCTCCATTCTCACCCTCAGTGAACCACTTCAACTCTTCACTCTCTTGAAGACCTTGAATCCCATCCCCCTCAGATTCCTTGGCTGGGACCACTACAAATTTATGTTACTCAGATGCAGCGTACACCCCGCCTTGCTGTTAGGCAATCCCTCCACCCCCCTCTTATCTACTCACTCTCCAACTCCCCACAGCAGCAGCTCTTCCAAAGCCTCCCATGGTGCCCCTAATCCCCCAACTTCATTTGTTACTCCCTTCTCCCTTCATCCTCATCTGCTGTCACCCTCTGACCTGTCCACTTACCCCCCTCTCACTTTCTGGCTAATTCTTAGTCTGCCCTCAGACCTTGTCATTCCACAAACAAATATCTTTCATTTGCCAAAAAACAGTGATCATTTCTTGACCTCTTGGCTGCACTTGGTACTCTCGGTCACCGTCTTCTCTTGGCTTTCTGGACACCCCTCTCTTCAGCCACTTTTCCTTCCCTATCAGACCAGTCTTGCTGGCCTCCTTTGTGGGTTCTTCAGCTAGGTCAACTTCACTAACTTCACTAATGGGGTGTCCCAGAGGGCTCTGACCTCAGCCCTCTTCTCTTCTATCACATAGTGATCTCAACAGCTCTCATGGACTTAATTACCATCTCTGTGCAGATGACTCTCAGCTCCAACCTGAACCTCCCTGCTTGATCTCTGTCCTCACACTTCTTCAGTTCCCTAGTGAACGTCTTGCATCAGACGGTCCATAGACATCTTCAGTTTAGCACACCTAAAGATGAATTCGTCGTCTCTCTCCATTTTTGATTTTGAAGAATCAGAAAGTTCATTTATAAGTTTGGGGTAATGATATAGTGGGGGTAGCCAGGTGATACAGTGACTAGAGTTCCAGAGTTCAAATCTGGCCTCAGAGAGGCTTCCAGGCTGGGTGACCCTGGGCAAGTCACTCCTGTTGGCCTCTCTTCCTTGTCTGTGAAAGGATGTGAAGAAGGAAATGGCACAAACCAACCCAGCATCTCTGCCAAGAAAGCCCCAGTGGGAACCCAGAGAATCAGAGAGGACTGAAAACTGGCTGAACAGCAACGATAAGAATAGTAACTAACATTTATCCAGTCTTTACGTTTTCAAAATAGACTTGAATGAATTAGCTCATTTGATCCTCATGTGACCCTCTGAAGTAGGCGCTATTATGATCCTCATTTTACAGACGAGAAAGCTGAGGCCAAGGGAGGTGAAGTGACCTGCTCAGGGTCTCACAGCTGGTGTGCGCCCAGGGATCCACTCTGCCAGCCCCTCACCGCTGAAGCCTGTCATGTTCCACTTTTATTTATTCCTCTGTTGCCTATATAGTCATCTCTTAGAACAATGTTGTGGCTAACTTCACACACATTGGTGTAAAATCACTTGTCTCCAACATTGCTTTTTCCATCTCTATGAGTTTTTCTCATCTGTGATGTGCCTTCCTTCCTGTAGAACGGTGGCAGCCGAAGTGAGGAAGCAGATCTCAGGGCAGTACAGCGGCTCACCCCAACTTCTTAAGAACCTCAGCCTCGTGGGCAATGTTTCCCACCATGCCAGTGTAAGTAGCACATTAAAATGGGGTGAGTTAGGAGGCTGACCCATTGTTGGGAAGCCTTTTGCAGCTAACAGACTTCTGAACTATATGCTCTTGGACCATGGTCTCCCCCAGGGGCCATGACCTTCCTCCTTGCAGGGACTCCAGGGAGGAGGAGTGTGGAGCTGACTGGGGGTGGGGGGTGGGGGTGGGGGAGTCTTTTATTTCTTTCAAACCTAGAGCCCTAGTGCCTTTGACAATATCTCTCTACTCTAGTTTCTCCTTGGACACGTGTGTGCAAGTGCGCACACACACACACACACACACACATGCACCCACATACCCCTAGATAATCTCCCCCCATCTCCTTCAAAGAGTCATGAAAATGCAGCAAAGAAAAGATGGTAGATGTTTGGAGTACTTTTTGCCTTATATGAACTAATAACAGGTATTCAAAGGATATTAGAAATTAGGTCTTTCTGATACTTAGGCAATTCTGGTAAAATGGTAGATATTGAAGTTTAGTGCCATTTAAAGTCATATATACAATATTATATTATATTACAAAAAAATTGTCCTTTTCTGGTGTCTTCTCTTAACTACTCCTGAAGAAAATCACAGCAAAACTTGTTTAATGTGCCCTATAGGAAAGGACAGAAACAAATTCTTCTCTTGAACCCAAAAGATGACATTTTATAATTCTGACCTCTCTTAGCTATCTAACATGGAGGGGGAATCAGGAGACAGAAGGATGGACAGATAGGAAGAGCCAGGGAGTGAAGGGCTTTAGAAGACAAATGGAGGGGAACCATTGGAGTTCATTGAGTAGGGAGGGGGCTGGAGTCAGACTTTGGCAGCTGAGTAGAGGCTCGATGGGGATGGGAGAAGCTTGAGTCAGAGAGGTCGACTTGCACCCCCTTGTGCTTGTCTTCTTGTGGACTGAGGAGGCCTGCAGGTTGGGGACTGGGGGGACAGTTTGAGCTCTCCCTCCTTAGAAGGCAACATACCCAAGACAGGCCACTGGAACACATCCCAGGAAACCTTTCTAGCTCTCTACCCTCCCAAGGATCCAGAAAAAAGGAGAAAGATCCCAATGTGTAGAAATGCTTCTGTACCTGGAAACCAGGTCAGGGCCCATCTGTCAAGGAACTGCTGAGTTTCAGAGAAACCTGGGGAGACTTGCACAGACTAAGCTGGAGAAGTGCACAGAGCCAGGGATGCTTCCTTGGCTCTCACTGTCCCCCATTGTGGTGGATGCCTTGGATGAGGTGAAAGGCCACTCATCTCATCTGTAGATGTCTCCAGAGTCGTCATCCCCATAGGTCGACGCTCTAGAAGAATGGGTGGAATCTAATAAATGATAGTAGGGATAGACTTGTGATACAGGAAGCATCAGGCCTTGGACTATCTGAGCTACCCACAAAGAATGGTAGGGGGCAAAGGCAATGAGGAAGGAGTATAATGAAGAAAAGGCAGTTGGGACACAAGGATGATCATCTGTAGTCCTTCAGCAGGTCTGAAGGAGGTTTCTAGCATTCAGTAAACAGCTCTGGTGCTGTTTGGCGATGCTTCAGGGCTCACCATTCCCTTCAGGTTGACTGAGAGGGGGTGGTTCTCAGGTGTCCACTTGACTTCTGGCCTTTGATGCCTTGGGTGGAGTTCTGTGGTATACAGGTTAATGCCAAAGTCTTTGGCTGAATTAAATAGACAATTGAAGCCTGGGATCAGGCCTGAGGAGGGTCTCTTATAGAGGGCCTCTAGACTGGGAGACTTCAGTCTCAACTGGATGTGCTGCTGAGATTCCATGATGAGACTTGGAGGCAGCAGAACTTGATGGAAGAGGTGGTCTGGACCCTGGGACCTGTTCAAGGATCTGTGGGGATTCAGAAGAAAATTTAACTTAATTATTATCTTCATTCAAAAGTCTTGTGTGACTTTTTTTAAGGTACCCCTTACTGAAGCTGTGGACCCAGTGGATCTGGAAGATTACTTAATCACTCATCCCCTCGCTGTGGAATCTGGGCCTTTAAGGGATTTGCTTGAGTTTCCCCCAGATGACATTGAAGTTGTTTACAGTCCCAGGGACTGTCGAACCCTTGTGTCAGCTGTTCCTGAAGAGAGGTGAGGGGGGGGAGTCTTCCAGTGACCGGCGCCCCTGACTGTGTCACTCATGCCTATTTTCATCCAAAGCAGGGTCTCTTTGATGATTATTTCAATGTGATTTGTTTGCTTTATAAACCAATGTTGAGATATTTAGGAATATGATTCAGAGAAGGGTTCCATAGGTGTCACCAATCTGTCCAGGGGGGTGGGCTGGGGGTTTCCCTGACACCCAGAACAGGTGAAGGGCCTGGCGCAGCACTAACGGATTGTCTTCTTCACCAGTGAAATGGACCCACATGTTAGAGACTGTGTGAGGAGCTACACCGAAGACTGGGCCATCGTCAACAGAAAGTAAGTGCTTGGCCCCGGTGCCTGCCCTCCCCGCCGCCCAGGCTCAGCCACTCAAGCCAGGAGAGGAAAGATGGGCACCTGTGAACACAGGTTTCCTTTGGGAGTCACTTTCCCAGTTGCTCACCTTCATCTTAACCCAGACGCTAGAGCTGAGCATCCCCAGAGGTGGGAGTGACAGAAAAGAAAATGTCACTGACAAAACTGGTGTGGGAAGGCGCCTCCTGCCCAGAACTGCCTCGGCCACTGTCCTGCCCTTGGGCTGTCTGCCCATCCACTGGGCTTTCTGGGGGGGGGGGGGGAGTGTCACATGTCTTTTTTTATTAAAATGGTTTTTATTAAGATATCTTAACAAAATGGCGCACCTCTCTCATGGGGAGAGAGAGGGGTGGGGAAATCCCAACATACAAACTCTTTTATGCACTTTGAAAGACTTTGTTCCTGCCCCTTCATGCCAACTATAGGCTGGGCTCACAAATCTAATGGATACACTGGTTCCTATACATTTTCCCATTATACTAATGAAGCAAGAACAGATAGATCTCTTTGAGCATGTGCAAAGGAGAAGGTCAAGACTAGGTTACTCTTGACCATTTAAGGACTAGTTTCTTCTAATCTAGTTTCTCATCTTTGGAATGGGATTAGGAGAACTCTCCCAGTTTTGTGACTGGCTGGGGCCATTCCCCCCTTTGTAATGGATTTCAGAGGGGCCCCCTCCACACTCTGTGAAGACCAACAATGCCCTTCATTCCTCACAACTCCCCCCCTTTTCTTTTAAATAATTACTTGGTCTTCACACTTCACCAGCAATGTCTTCTTCAAGTTAATTCATAATCCTTATCCTCAATAGCACTACTGACTTTTTCTTTCAATACTTTTACCTCTTCATTATTAGAGCCATACACCAGCTGATAGAATTTTGTACTATTTGAGTTATTAACTGGATCAAACACAGGAGACACACATGGTGAATAGGATTATCCCACTTAGGGCCAATAAATAGTAAGATACCCATTAACTGTTTCCACCAGGAACCAGTAAACCCATTCATCCAAAATGGTACTAAAGGGGCTTGTCCAGGTTTGGACTGGCGCACATGCCAACTTTCTGTTATCCCTAGTTATCTCCTTTACCACCTTCCCATTGTCATCTAACTTTAGACAACAATTTGATAAGTTCAGTTTACCACAGACTCCTCCTTCAGCCAAAAGGTAGTCCAATATCAATCTATGTTGAATAATCACCTCTTTTGTTAGCAAGGATCAGTCAGTCAGTAAGTCCAAGGCCTTAGCTGTGTGATTGGTAATTTTTCCCACTATAGCTTGGAGTCTTACTAGTCTATTCAGGATATAAACTGGGGTTCCATAGCCCCAACTCCCATCCTGTGCCCAGGTTATAGGCCCTTAAGTCAAGATAACAACTACCTGACCAACTCTTTGGACAACTGGGTGTAGGCAGTGGTCCTCCAAAGCCAATAATGTCCCTCTGGTGCTAGTTGGTCTTCCAGGAATATACTTTTCAACAAATGGATAATACTGTTCCTCCTCTTTACTTCCAAGGGGCCCTCTCAAATAGGCCATATAATCATCATGATAATAGGTACATTTTCAAAGTTGCTGTACCTCCTTCCACTGGCAGGTTTTTATAACAATGTCTTTAGAAAAGTCTTCCTGGCTCCAAAATGGATCAAACTAAATTTCTGATTTTGTGCCATTAGATCAACCCCAAGAATAGCTAATATACTTAATGATGTTCCTTAAATTATTTTTCTTGCAAATAGCCATTTCAGCACTTTCATTGCAAGTCCATACTAACTCATAATCAGAGTTTCCCTTAACAAATGCCCCAGTTTGCGCATCTTTACAAGGGATCCAGGTACCATCATTAATCTCATATGAGTCTCTGAAGTTGTACAGTCTTGAATATATGTACCCTGCTTCTGGACATGTCCAGACATTTGCTACTCCCCGGGCAAATATCCTGGCCTGTCAATTATAAACAATAGTCACCCTGAACTGACTCAGTCATTTGCCACTGGTGTCTCCTCTGGATCAGAATCCACAGGGTTACGTGCCTTCTTAGGGACTGGATGGAAACATGGACTGTGGGCCCTGGTGGTAGAGGGCAGCTATATTCACTTGTGCCTTTGGCAGATTTGCAGAGTGGTAGACCACTATCTCTTAGCTTCTGTGCAGGAGGGAGGGAGGGAGGGTGGGTATCTACATGCATGTGAGTGAATATGTGTGTGTGTGTGTGTGTCTGTGTTTTTGTGTGAGTGGCAGGTGTGGGTATGTACACATGTGTGAATCCATGTGTGAATGTGTTTCACACATGTGTCTGATCCAATGTACATGTGTGCATGCGTTGAGTGTGTTGGTATGAGTGTGTGCACATGTCTATGAGTGTGTCTGTGTGCATGTATGTGAGTGTGCATGCACACATGTGTCTCTGTGCACACACATCTGAGGAGCCTGTGTGTGTGTCTGTGTGAGAGTGTGCATGTGTGTGTGCAAGTGTGTCTCTGTATGAGTATGTTGTACATGTGTCTCTACTTATCTGAGCTTGGATGCCTGCATCATATGTGGGGATGCACACATTGTATGTTGTACTTATTTGTGTTTGTGTATGTGCGCATGTACGAGTGTGTGTGCATGGAGGTGTGTCTATGTATGTGTGCATGGGTCCATGTGTGTTTGTATGTGTGTCTCTCTGTATGCCTGTTATGTGTGTGTGTGTGTGTGTCTGTATGTGTATGTTCATCAGAGGTGTTGTTACAGCTGATACCTGTGTGTTTGGCCCCATGATTGTTGGTTGTATATATTTGAGTATGGAGTCTGACCAGAAGGCCTCCTTCAGAAATGGCGTGGGAAGATGAACTGGGCCGCATGTCCAGCGAGCTAGGGGCTGCATTTTCACCTTTGCTTTCTGTCCTTTCACTTTCATCACAACCTTCCCCTTCTGCTCAGTGTCATTATTTATAAACTCCTCTTAATGTGGCTCCCTTTTGTGCAGAGCGGTGATTCAAAAGAAGACGAATTTACATAAACTACCATCTTGGAAGCCTAGCACCAAATTTAACAAGACATTTTTAAGCACATGTTTGATGGGTGGTATTGTTAGTGTCTGCTGAGTGTTCTATATCATGATCCTATGCACACCTCTGTAAAATTCTCTTTGCATCAGGTGGCTTCTCCCTCCTAAAATGCAATTGCAACCCATCGACACCTGCCTGTCCCGTGGGATCCAGGTCTCCCCTCAATCTGCTGCAGGAATTTTTTCCACATACTTGGGACTTTAAGATTTTAAATCTGGTCATTGTACCCAGGGAGCTTCCCAGACTGTTCTTTGTGTGTCCCTCTCTCTGGCTATGGGGGCTCATCTTTTTTTTTTCCAGTTGTGTCTCTGACAACATTCTTTACATTCCAGTGATTCTTTATTGGTAATGTGCTACATCCTCCTTCTTTTCCTTGGGTGACCCTGACACCATAATATTCTATGACCCACAGTCATACAGTCCTACTAGGAAAATAATCATATTAAAAAAGGATGAGTTTTGTTTGAGGGAAATGATTGCGACCATTAAAAGTGCTGTTCCAGTTCCCAAGGGTTCTCCTCCATTCTCTTCCTCTTGTTCAATTCTGAGCTTAACTCTGGGTTTTTGCTGTAAGTCTTTGAGTTGTCCATTCACACGTCCATCGGAGGATGGAGAACAGTCTTTCAGCATCCACTTTGTTTTTCCTGTGTGGTTGGATTAGACTAAACCCAGTGCAGTGATAGTGGGTCTTGTTGAGAAGGATATCTTCAGTGGTCTTGGATTTTATACAATCCTTGCAAAGTCACATGCAAACTGGATCCCCTTCAGGCCCTCACTTTCTATAGGGAACCTGCCACAGTGATGGTGGCAGGTATATGCTTCCTTGACCACCACCCCATTGTTTGGTGCTGTCTCTCCTGTTTGAATGGGGGCGCCTATCCCTGTGCTCAGCTTAGGCCTCAGCACTAACTCCCTGTATAATACATGTTCCTTCATTCCATTCATCCATCCATCTATTGGTTGTGAGGTCTTTTGTTCTCACAAGTCATTTGTGTACCTGCAAGGCATGGTTTGCTGTAGTGTGTAGTTTGTGGAAGCCTTCCAGTTCCTTTCTCATATCTTCATCTCATAACCATTCTCATATTATCTTCAAGAAATATTTTGATTCTTTTAAATTTATCTTGTTGAGATACTTCAGTTTAGAGGAAACTCCCTAGGTGTTCACCTGGGTGCCCAGCCTGTGGTAGAGCATCCCGAGCCCATCTCGGTCTCATCGGCCACAATTGGACGCACTGTAACTCATCTCTAACCCAGGGGAATGGTCTTCTTCAATAATGAAGGACAAGAACCAACCGACAAGAATCTTGTAGAGCTAGGACAGTAGGTATTTTCTCTTAATATCAGATTCATCTTGGAGGTCACAATTAGACCTGAGATATTTCCCAAACTTTTGATATTCTCCTTTCTTCATCCCTGGATAGTATCTCACACCCTGCAGAGAAGAAAAGCATTATTAAGTGTCCACTAGGTGCTTAGCACAGTCCTAAGTTGTGATCCTGAGAGGGACGTTCTTATATCTTCTTGTCTGTTGAGGAAATTGAGGCAAACAGAAGTGAAGGGACTTGCCTGCGTCCTAGGGCTAGTAAGTCTCTGCAGATGGATTTGATAGAGTTCCATAACTGCCCTCAGCTGGATTTGCCTGACGCTCAGATGGAGCACCATCTATATTTTTGGTTTACTTTGCTTGTTTTCCCTGTCTTGAATTTCTTCAAAAATTCTACTTTGTATTTTTGCATCTCCAGTCAGTGAAATTCCACTTTGTACATCTGAAACTGGCACTAGAGGCCAGACTTGTTTGGTCCACTGCTATTGAGAGTGAAAAGATTTTCTTAAAAAAAATCTTTACAACAGGGCAGCTAGGTGGTGCAATGGAGAGAGCACCAGCCCTGGAGTCAGGAGTACCTGAATTCAAATCCGACTTCAGACACTTAATAATGACCTAGCTGTGTGGCCTTGGGCAAGCCACTTAACCCCATTGCCTTGCAAAAACTAAAAAAAAAAAAAGATCTTTATAGGTTTTCTCTATTTTTTTACCTTTGTAGCTTTCCATTGTTATCTGGAGTGACTTTGGCTTCTCGATGCTTTTTTTGATTGATTTTTCCCTCCACTGATTCTTGTCACTTTATCATTCACTCTCACTCAATCTCTCACCGAACTCCTGCTCAGGACTAAATTGATGTTATCCTTGACCAACTCCTTTGGGCTTACTTGATGTTATGCTCTTGACTTCAATAGTTCCTTCTCATTTTCTTTGGCTGCATCTTCCTTCATGTCTGCTCCTTCGTTGTGTTTCCCCAAGGCTCTGTCCTAGGCCCTCTTCTCCTTTCTCTGCACTCTCTCCCCTTTGGAACCATCTGTGCTGATGATGCTTAGGTCTCTACCTGCATATCCAATCACTTAATGCATCTTTAACACCTGGCATCCATACTCTTCTGTCTTCTCACATTGGAATTGGATCACCTATTAGTTGGGGAGTATTATTGTTTTGATACAAAAAAAACCAGGAAATATTAAGAATTCAGGGAAACTTGGGTGTAAGACTTGAAGTGCTAGCATGAAAAATGCAATCAGAACAATCTTATACAGTGACCATAACGATGTAAAGGAAAACAATTTTGTCAGATAGCTGAAGTCTGGCTATTGCAGCGATCAGACTTAGATGATGTCAGTGAACTTTAGGTCCCTTCTCCTCCTAGGGCTGGTGGAATGGCAGGCGCTAAAGAAGGCAAAGGTTTGTTTTAAATAACCAGCCTTTTTTGAATGGGGTGCAGGGTAGTACTGGGGCTATGAAGCAATCGCTGCAAAGTGAAAATGATCAAGAAGAGGAAAAACTCCAATGAAACTGAAAAAAAAGTTTTTCAGGGCAACACATTATGCTGGTTTATGATTTGAATATAGTCGTGTCTGATTTCTCACCATGAGGAATATTTTTTGAACTAGCAGCTTCCGTGCAATTAATGGAACAAATTATTTTTTTAATAGAGGAAACAAAAAGAGGCATTGCTTTTGAAAAGAAAGTAAAAACAATTTTATTTTCAGTTGCAAATTCTCTCCCTTTTACTTACTTCCTCACCCTTTGAGAAGACAAGAAATATGATGTCCATTATACATGTGAAGTCATGCAAAACATTTCCACATTAACCATGTTATGAAAAAAAAGAAAACAATAAAGAGAAAACAATTGCTTCAGTCTGCATTGAGTTTTATCAGTTCTCTCTTTGCAAGTGGTTAGCATTTTTATTTTAAGTCTTCAGAATTATCTTAGATCATTGCCCTGATCAGAGGAACCAATTCTTTCGCATCATCACGCAGTATTACTGTTCCTTTGTTTAATGATCTTCCAGTTCTGTTCACTTCACTCATCATCATTATCATCATCAGTTCATGTAAGTTTTTCCAGGTTTTTCTGAAATCTGCCTGCTCATCATTTTTTACAGCCCAATAGTACTCCATGATATTCATATACAACAGCTTGTTCAGCTGTTCCCTAGCTAATGGGTATCCCCTTGATTTCCAATTCTTTGCCACCACAGAAAGAACTGTTATAAATATTTTTGTCCCTTTTTCTTTGATCTTTTTGGAGTACAGACCCTAGTAGTCCTGTTTCTGGGTCAAGTGGCATGCCCAGTTTTACAGAATGTATTTGTCTCCCTCATTAGACTGGGAGCTCCTTGAGGGCAGGGATTGTCTTTTGCCCCTTTTTATATCCTCAGTGTTGAGCACAGTACTCCTCCCCTCTTCCCCGTCACATCTGTGAGAAGACAAGGACCCAAAAACTATAGTCAAAAATATTTTTGACTACTAGGAAATGGATATTCAATATGATGATCCCTTGGGTGGATAGCCATTTCTTTTCTGTTCACATTGATCATTCTGGTGGGCATGATTATTTTTAAGGGAGCAGGAAATATATTTCAGTGAAAGATATATTCTTTGAAGAATGACACTGGTGAATTGAGAGTTTGACAGAAATAAAGTGGGCTAAATGTTTGATTTGTTTTAATAGGTACCACAAACTGGGAACTGGCTTTAACCCTAACACATTAGACAAACAGAAGGAAAGGCAAAAGGGTTTGCCTAAACAAGTCTTTGAATCTGATGAAGCCCCTGATGGTAACAGCTACCAGGATGAGCAAGTAATATTCTTTATATTTGACCACAAAAGCTTGAGCACTTAAAAAAAATGTACCTATTACTCATTGATTTCATTGCTTGCTTGATGTTCCCCTTCACAGGATGACCTGAAAAGACGGTCCATGTCAATCGATGACACTCCCCGGGGCAGCTGGGCCTGCAGCATCTTTGACTTGAAGAATTCCCTGCCTGATGCCCTGCTCCCCAGTCTGCTTGATCGAACTCCAAATGAAGACATTGACCATCAGAATGATGACCAAAGAAAATCCAACCGCCACAAGGAGCTTTTTGCCCTACACCCAGCACCAGATGAGGTATGCAGAGTTCCCGGATGACAGGTACAAACTCACCCAAGCCTCCTCCACGTCCTGCTCCCTTGTTCTTAGAATTCTTTCTCTGTTCTGCTTTTTGTGGATCTGTCTGGTCTCCTCAACTGGAGGGGAAGTTTTCTTCATTAGGGATTTTTCCCAGAATCATGTTTTGCACATACATAGGAAATGCTCAGAGGACTCTTATTTGTTAATTGACGGCATTAGAAACTTTGGGAATCGGAATACAATTTTTAAACTTTGTGGAACCAAAAGGAGTTTAATTTTCAAAGTTATATTGTTGGAAACAAAGTTATTTCTAGTGCCATTGCTTAGGCTTAAGCCAAGACATGTTGACATTTTAGTGATTTTTGAATTATGTGCAAACCATTTTCCTGCTCATTATTTAGAAACACAAGCATCTTTTTTTAGCTATCCCTACAAATGAAATGAGTATAGCATAATGTATGACTTATGATAGAATCACTTTTGAACACATATAAGACCCAGCTAAACTTTGGAAGGCTTATTCATTTTTTATTTTGTTTATCAATTTGTAGGAAGAACCCATAGAACGACTTAGCATTCCTGAAATACCCAAAGAACACTTTGGTCAAAGACTTCTTGTAAAATGCTTATCCCTCAAGTAAGTATTTCTTTCTGTTCTTGTTCGAATTCATTTTCTGCAGTGATTTTATCTTGAGATGGCATATTCCTCATTCCTCTTGCCACTTCTGCCCCTTCAGCTTTCCATGCTCCCTAATAAATGAATTTTTCAGATCTCTGTTTAGATACCAGATCTGTTCCATGTGTCAGATTTTAAAGTTTTAAGATGGAAGTCCCTGTTTCCCATGGTAAGAGATAGGTGTTAAAGTTGCCTCTTCAGGATTTTATAGGGAATTTTAATGTGATTTCACCTTTGTCCACAGGTAAGCAAGTTTATCTGATTTAAGCAGATCTTGCTTTGTTTCTGTTGGAATTAATTATCCTATCATTTATTTCTTTAAAGAAAGAATATTTGAGAGAAAAGAAGAAAAATATTGTAATGATTAAGAGGCTTAAAAAAGCTTCCAGATCTTAGGGACCCACTGAAAACCCCAGCTGTATTCCTTTAAGAGCAAACGTTTTATATATTTAATGACCTTTCACTGGAAACCTGTTAGGCAAGTTTAATGAGCTGGGGCTTTTGAACATAGGGCTACCTGTGCCTGGTTCCTTGCCTATAACTCTTCCCTAATAACACAGGTTAAAATTTTACGGTTGCTCCCTTAGAGGAATGAAGGTCCCACCTGCCGTATTCATCTTCTTTATCCTCGTTCTGATCTGCCCTTCTTCTTCCAGCCGTCCTAACCTGGTAGAGATATGGCCTCTTCCATCATACATTTCATAAAGGTGGAAGGGGAGGGAGGACACGGATCCATTATAAATTCAGAAAATGTCAAGAATTATTTTTTATGGTCATTTGTAGAAAATTACATTCTTAAAAATAAAATAATGCTTTTGCGTTTGATTTTATCAGGGCATCCTTTGCAAATCTAGCATGGTATAACTAGAATTACATATTTGGGTAGGAGTATTAATAAAAATAATAATGATGATGACCCTGATAGCTCAGGTTTAAATAGGGCATTTTTGTAAAAAAAAAAGTTTGCAAAAATACCTTCTTTATTTCATGTCATTTGATCCTCACATTAGCCTAGGAGGAATTGTCTCTATCTTATGGATCATAGAACACTAGAGTCCAAGCTAGAAGGAACCTTCATTCTTCTAGTTCAATCCTGTCACTTCACAGAGGAGATGAGCAAAGTCACTGAATGGCCCGGGGTCCCGCCTCCTGCAGCTGGAGGAGGCAGAATTTGAATTCAGGTCTGGACTCTAGTGTATGCTCTCTGCTGTGTAGTGTGTGTGGACCATCCTGCCCTCTGCCCAGAGCCCTCATGACAAGTGGACACAATCCGAAGTGGCCTCTGCCTCTTTTCTGGAGGAGAGGACTCATTGTTGTGCTCTCTGAGTTTTGTTCTTGATAATCGATTCCTGCTTGCCTGTCAGGGAGGGGGCAGTGACAGGGGATGCCAGGCAGACAGGCATATGTTGCCTTCTCTGGAGCATGGCCTTGGGAGTCCTGTTCTTTTGATTTAAGGGTCATATTAGCCTTAGGTAGGTGAGGGTTGGGATTCATCCAGACCACTATGGTTGTAATTGTGCAAGACAGAGCAGTGGAAAGAGTGCCTGCCAGAGTCAGGAAGGCCCGAGTTCAAATCCTGCCTCACATTTCTTTGTCTGTAAAACAGGGATGACAGCTCAGAGGATTGTTGTGAGGTCCAGACCCCAAACATTGTGCAGACATTTGAGTCTCCTGTAGCTCTGCTGTTGTTGTTGATGATGATGTTTGTCCTTCACTCTCAAAGAAAACCCTGACAGCTGGGTCAAGTCCCCAACCTCGTTGTCTCCTCCGGAGACATCTGGTCCAGTGGCCAGATAGAAATCAGGATGACTGGAGATGGCCCTGGATGCGAGGCAATCAGGGTTCAGTGACTTGCCCAAGGTCATATAGCTGCTAAGAGTCAAGTGTCTGAGTCCAAATTTGAATCCAGGTCCTCCTGAGTCCAGGGCTAGTGCTCTCTCCACTGCACTACCAAGCTGCCCTCCAGCTGATGGCGTTATTGTCTCACATTTAGGAGAGAAGCCTTTTTTTAATTAAAGATTTTATTTATTTTGAATTTCACAATTTTCCCCCATCTTACTTCCCTCCCCCCACTCCCCCCCACAGAAAGCAATCTGTCAGTCTTTACATTATTTCCATGTTATAGTATATTGATCCAAATTGAGTGTGATGAGAGAGAAATCATATCTTTAAGGAAGAAACATAAAGTATAAGAGATAACAAGATCAGACAACAAGATATCAGGTTTTTTTTCTAAATTAAAGGGAATAGTCCTTGAACTTTGTTCAAACTCCACAGTTCTTTCTCTGGATACAGATGGTATTCTCCATTGCAGACAGCCCCAAATTGTTCCTGATTGTTGCACTGATGGAATGAGTAAGTTCATCAAGGTTGATCATCACCCCCATGTTGCTGTTAGGGTGGACAGTGTTTTTCTGGTTCTGATCATCTCGCTCAGCATCAGTTCATGCAAATCCCTCCAGGCTTTCCTGAATTCCCATCCCTCCTGGTTTCTAATAGAATAATAGTGTTCCATGACATACATATACCACAATTTGCTAAGCCATTCCCCAATTGAAGGACATTTACTTGATTTCCAATTCTTGGCCACCACAAACAGGGCTGCTGTGAATATTTTTGTACAAGTGATGTTTTACCCTTTTTCATGATCTCTTCAGGGTATAGACCTGGTAGTGGTATTGCTGGATCAAAGCGTATGCACATTTTTGTTGCCCTTTGGGCGTAGTTCCAAATTTCTCTCCAGAAAGGCTGGATGAGTTCACAGCTCCACTAACAGTGTAATAGTGTCCCAGATTTCCCACACCCCTTCCAACAATGATCATTATCCTTTCTAGTCATATTGGCCAATCTGAGAGGTGTGAGGTGGTACCTCAGAGAAGCTTTAATTTCCATTTCTCTAATAAGTAATGATTTAGAGCAATTTTTCATATGACTGTGGATTGCTTTGACCTCCTCATCTGTAAATTGCCTTTGCTTATCCTTTGACCATTTGTCAACTGGGGAATGGCTTTTTTAAAAAAAAAATATTACTCAGTTCTTTGTATAGTTTAGAAATGAGTCCTTTGTCTGATACATTGGTTGTAAAGATTGTTTCCCAATTTACTACATTTCTTTTTATCTTGGTTACTACAGTGGTTTCATCTGTGCAAAAAAGTTTTTTAATTTAATGTAATAGAAATCATCTAGTTTGTTTTTGGTGATGCTCTCCATCTCTTCCTTAGTCATAAACTGCTCCCCTTTCCATAGATCTGACAGGGAAACTAGTCCTTGGTCTTCTAATTTGCTTATAGTATTGCTTTTTATGTCTAAATCCTGTATCCATTTGGATCTTATCTTGCTATAGCATATGAGGTGTAGGTCTAATCTAAGTTTCTTCCAATTTTCCCAGCTTTATCAAAGAGAGAGTTTTTATCCCAATAGCTCCACTCTTTGGGTTTATCAAATGGCAGATTTCTGTAATGATTTTCCTGCTATTGCACCTAGTCTATTCCACTGGTCCACCACTCTGTTTCTTAGCCAATACCAAACAGTTTTGATGACTGATGCTGTATAATATATAGATCAGGTAGGGCTAAGCCTCTTTCTTTTGCACTGTTTTTCATTAAATTCCTGGAAATTCTTGATTTTATTTCTCCATATGAATTTACTTACAACTTTTTCTCACTCGTTAAAGTAATTTTTTGGAATTTTGATTGGTAGGGCACTAAAGAGGTAGTTTAGTTTTGGTAGAATTGTCATTTTTATTATATTAGCTCTACCTATCCATGAGCAGTTGATATTTGTCCAGTTATTTAAATCTGATTTAATTTGTGTGAGAAGTGTTTTATAATTGTTTTCAAAAAGTTGCTGAGTCTGCCTTGGCAAATAGACTCCCAGGTATTTTATATTGTCTGAGGTTACTTTGAATGGGATTTCTCTTTCTAGCTCTTCCTGCTGTATCTTGCTAGTCATATATAGAAAAGTTGAGGATTTATGAGGGTTTATTTTATACAGGAGAGAAGCTTTGAGTTCATTAACCATAGGCTGTCTCTGCTCTCCACCCTTGGGGCTTTTAATTGGGATCTGGGGGGTTATTTCTTACACACTTTGGATAATCATTTCAGTGACATGATCTCTGTGACTCTGAGAAGGTGCTCACTGCTTCCATGTCCTCATCCCAAAGAAGCACTGGTTGGTGGTGCCCGAGCTTGCAATTTAGGGGTTGGGGGCTCTGCTGCAAGCATGCAAGTCTTCCCTATGTGTGTTCCCTTTCCTGAGAAAATCTCTTGGCTGGAAACCACCCTCTTCTTAGGAAGAAATCATCCCATAGTCATCTGGATCTAATTTCAAATTCTCTGCTGAGTGAGTGAAAGCACGTGACAGGCATGACCCCATTGGACCTTCCCCAGGCCCAGAGGGCAGGATTGGGGGCTGGTCAGGTTCTTTCCAGGTCCTGCCTGGGTCCGTGCCTCCAGTCCAGTCTTTGTTGGCAGAACTTCTTCCCTCCCCACCACCAGGTGAATACTCTCTGAGAGCTGTTTGAGCCAAAAGTCTCCAGATGCTTAGGGTGTGATCTGGCCTGGTGCCCTCCCTGGGTCCTTCCCTCCACCCAGTCCTCCTCATCCATGTTACCTTGTCTGCAGTGGTCTGCATAGCAGCGACTCCCCCATTTGAACCTGACTTTTTGAGGGCCTGGCAGGAGTCTTCAATTAATAATCCTGATTGGTTGACTGATGACTCTCTTCAAATTTAGTTTGATTTGTCTTTCAGCAACTAGGAAGTCCATCTCCCAAGAGTTAATCTTTCAGGCTCATTAGTCATGTGTTGGAAGCCCTTCATATGGCACCTTCCTCCAACATGTTCTGGCCGCCACTCTTGTGTCTTGGCTTCATTTTCCTGATCTTGAAAATGGGGATAGCGTGTCTCTCCCCCCCCCCCCATTGAGATGAAGGATGGGCAGCGTTTTCCAGCACTTTGTGGTGGGCCCTGTCTCCTCGAGGTCACTGGCATGCTCTTGTGGAGTCTCTGTCTCCTGGTGTTGGTTATGGCAAAGAACTGTCTTCAAGACTGGGTTGCCCTGAAACATTTGGACCTTTTTGCCCAATTTTTGATTATTTGTGTTATTTTGTATCAGACCCAAGATTTCACTGGTATGGTTCAACTTGCTGGGCGGAGATGATGTTACTGATGCAGGGAAGCAGCTTGTGTGAGGTTGAGAATCTCAGAGTCATGTGGGGCCTGAGGGAATGTGCGACTCTGACTAGACTACAGCCACTTGACCATTTCTGGGAGGGGTTTGTCCTTCACTGGGCTGTGCTTCCTCTGTCCATCTCTTAGCTTTTTTCATGGCTTAGGTGCCATTTGCAGCAGCTCCCTTCACATGGCCTCAGACCCTTTTAGTAGTGTGTCCCATAATCTCTTGATGAAGATCCAAATAAAAAAGGAAATTCTTTAGTATAATGAAAATGATTTCTTTCTCCCAGAGTTTGGGCTCCAGGAGAGCCTAGTATCCGTGAGGCCCAAGCATCATCACCTGAACAGGTGAGCTGCTGAGAAATGACTGTTCAGTCTTGGCTTGGTGAAGGAGTCTTCTTGCTCCTGAAATAGTCCGATTATCCCACTTGGTTAGGAAATTGTCCTTAGGAAAAACTCCAGTCTTCCTCGATGCAGTTTCCAACCATTTCTCCTAATTTAGAAGAGCAATTCATTAACATTTGACAACCCATCAAATATTTGAAGATAGAAATCAGTGATTTGTCATATGTATGGAAATGTATACATTAAAATTTAGTATTTTCTTCTTGAGGGGAATTCACCAAGCTGTTATTATTTCTTTAGATTTGAAATTGAAATTGAGCCCATTTTTGCGAGTTTGGCTTTATATGATGTCAAGGAAAAGAAAAAGGTAAGTTTGGGGAATATGGGAACATATTATGAGTATAATCATCATTTGAAACTTTAAAAAAATTTTCTGAAATCTTATTTTAATATAACCATGAACTATTATTTTAAGAAAGGTTCCTTGAGTATTGTTACAAGGTATATGTAAAATGTTTAGATGGTCAAGTAATTAATTAGTAGGTTTTGATCTATCTCGACAAAAAAAAAACCAAATAGAAATCCCCCCTCTTATTCCCTGTTGAGAATACAGAGGATAAAAAGTAAAAATGTGTATAGTGAATCCAAACAAATTTTCATGTTGGATAAGTCCAAAAAAAAAATCATCACATGCACAGAGTCCTCTTTTTATCAGGAGGTATGAAGCATGTTTTTTCATTTGGTCCATTGAATTTCTGGTTGGTTGTTTTGCTGATAAGAATTCAGCATGATAATATTCCACCCCATTTGTATGCTATAACTTTCAGATGACAGAGTGGATTCTAAGAGATCTGGATAGTTTTCTTTTAAGAGTTCTTGAAATAAGATACCTGGTCCAAGGTGTTCAACTAGTCCAATGCTTCTTAATTTTTTTCCCCCATGATCTGTTTTTCAGATTAGTTGTTTTTGCTGCAAAATATTTTACATTTTCTTCTTTTTTTTAACCTTTTTTGCTTTATTTTAATATTTCTTGTGGTTTCATGGAGTCTTTATTGATTTCTCTTTGGAGCATGTTACTTTTCAAAGAGTTTATTGCTCAAAAGAGTTTTGTATATATCTTGGACTGAGCTATTAATTCCCTTTCCAATTCTTCTGCAGCTCTCATTTCTTTTCTAGTTTTTCCCCCTTAACTGCTTTCATTTCTTTCTAAAAACATTTTAAAATAATTAAAAAAAAATTCTTGCATTATCTCTTGCAGGAATTCTAATTGAGTTTGTGCCCATACTTTGTTTTTCCCTGAAGCTTTGCTTATTGAAGTCATTCTCATCTTCTGCATTTGTGTCTTGAGTAACCCTGCCATCATAATCTATCATTGCCACCATAAACTGTTTTTATAGTGAAATCCTTTTTTTGTTGGCCCGTTCTTCTAGTCTTATTTTTGACTTGAGCTTAATATTAGAGCTGACTTTGGGTTCTTCTGTAGGGAAGATCCAGGCTGATCCTGTGGCTACTTTCCTCGAATATTGAGAATTATATTTCTCCAGGATCTCAGGGACAGACTGGGGACCTTCAAGTTTTCATAACTCCCAAAGAGATCTGATCCAGAGCAAACTCTGATTGCTCCCCCTCAGGTCTAAGCTTTGCAAGTTCTGCAGAAGTCTTTAAGACTTAGGTCTGAACAAGGACTGACTGGTTGGACTTTGCCTGGCAGTCAGCGAGGAAGCTACTAGTTCAGTTATAGAATTGTCGGCTTCTCTTTGGTCTGGAATTGCTGCCCTGGTTATTTCTCTGCAGGCTGGGCCAGATGCTGGACTTAAGGTCCTCTTCTACATCTTGATTCTGAACCCTATCACAACAGCTGATCCTGGCCTCTGATCTTTCTCCTTTCTCAGCATGGACTCTTTTTTTTAGTTTTTTTTTTTTTTTTTTTTTTTTTTGCGAGGCAATGGGGTTAAATGGCTTACCCAAGGCCACACAGCTAGGTAATTATTAAGTGTCTGAGGTTGGATTTGAACTCAGGTCCTCCTGACTCCAGGGCCGGTGCTCTGTCTACTGTGCCACCTAGCCACCCCACTCAGCACAGACTCTTGATACCATTCCCCTGGGTTCTTTTCTCTGAGTCTGTGATTTGAAGCTGGGAGGTGTGCTATAAAGGTGTCACCTCCTACCTGTTCTGTCCCAATATTCCAGTGTAGGTCTAGGGGCACCAGAATTCCCTATACGTTCTCCCTATGTAATCTATCCTTATTTGCCTGCAGATTTCCCTGTTTAGCTCACTGGCCTGCACTGGGTTTGACAAAGGACATAATAGTACTTTTTCTGGATTCCCACCTCAGGATTCATTTCGATGCGTTTTTAGATCTTTTTGGAGGAGTTTGTAGAGGGGAGTTCCACAGAGTGCTTCCTATGACGCTGTCTTGGCTCTGCCCCCAAGAATTATTTCAATGGGATCCTCCATTCTAGGTTTTGTTTGAAGACATTTAATGATGTGGAATCTATGACCTCTTGAGGCAATCTTGAGGCAATTTTTTTGACTGCTAATTTTTAGGAAGTTTTTTTTTTTATTTGGAACTAAAACTTGTTTTCTTGTTAGTTCTTCCCATCGTTCCTAATTTTGCTTCTTAAAGCCAAGCAGAAGTAGTTAAGAGTTCCTTCTTTTCCATATGGGAGCCTTTGAATACTTGAACATAGGTGATATCTTAGAGAAGAATTATCTTCTCTAAGCTAAAGTCCCAAGTTCTTTCCATCAATCTCCTTATTTTATGGCCTCCCGGCCCCTCACTGTTTTGGCTGCCTACTTTTGGAACTCATCAAGATGTGTCTTCCACAACTGAATATGCATTTGGTGGTCTGTTTGAGGCAGTTGCTCTACCACATTACCTTCTGGATTCTGACTTGACATGCAGCCTGAAATGCCAACACCTTTGATTTTCATAATATCTTTTTGATTCATATTAGTATGATAGTTCATGAAAACAATCTAGGTCTTTTTTTTTCTGGTGAATTTTCTAGTTTTCCTTCCTTTGTTGGACTTGGACTTTTTGAATCTCAATTTTGTGACATTACAATGATCCCTGTTGAATTTTCTTGTGTTGGAAATTTTACAAAAGGGTAAATTGAAGTAAATCTCCCAGCAAGATAACATTTTTTAGCTGGGGCATGCTGCCTGACCATAAGTAGGTCAGTGGCTTGCTTCTGATCCATTTATGTTGAAGACTGAGCAAATGGACAATTCCCTTTATATAGGGTTTGGAGAACACAGAAAAAAGAACAGAACAGTTTAGATGACAACATGGGATCAAGGGAAGCATGATTGGTTACAAAGCTCAGGTGCTGGGAATAACATGGTTGGTTGAAAGTTTGGTGATACTTGTACTTTTCCAAGTCTGCAGCAGTGCTCCCATTGGCCAGAGTTTTTTGATATCAGAGAGGGTGGGCCAACGGTGGCACCCTTCAATTGTTGGTGTGTCCAAGTGAGTAGTTCTTCAAGGCTTGCTCCCTGAAACTCTCCCCAGTTTGCTTCAGCTGTGAGTAACCATTTTGGTTCTGCTCATTTTAGGTCAGAGATCATTGACTGAGGGCAGCCTAAGATTTGGAATTTTTTTTTTTTTTTAGGTTTTTGCAAGACAGTGGGGTTAAGTGGCTTGCCCAAGGCCACAGAGCTAGGTAATTATTAAGTGTCTGAGTCTGGATTTGAACTCAGGTACTCCTGACTCCACGGCTGGTGCTCCAGGGTACTATGCCACCTAGCTGCCCCTTGGAAATATTTTTGATTTGTGTCTATCATTGCTTGCTCTTACCTGCTCACCCTGTGTTGGGCTAGTTTTTTGGCCCATATTTCAGCAGTAGTTGAAAAAAGTTATTTTAGTGGCCTTTATCTTCCTTGATCACCTGATGCTGTATTTCTGACCTTTTAGATGCTGAATTCCAGCATATTTACCAAAAAAAATTACATAGTATTAGAGATGGTGGGCACAGGAGGGTGAGGGTGGGGAGGAATGTTTTCCAATAAATTAGCCCCTATTTTACTGTTTTAAATCTTTGTTTATGGGAAAAAACGGGCAAAAGGATGTTAGTGCCTGCTACATGTGAATGTTGTCTTACAGATTATTTTAATTCTGTCCATCTACAGGACTTGTATCTGATGGCACTTTGCATGTTAAGATTTACCAGTGCTTCTCAGAATCTGTCAGACTTGCAAGAAACCTAGCTGCACAGTTAGGGAGCATTTATTCTATAGCATAATTCCCTCATTTGTCACATTGAGAAGTATGTCTGCTAAACAAATTTGAACAAGATTCTTGAGAACACAATAATTTGAAGATTGTATTTTTCTTGTCATAATTTACCTTTTATACAGTCAGCATTTTGGGAGTCGGACATCAAAAGATTGGTTGTAGTTCTGTGTTTCATAGATTATGTTAGCAGAGACTTTTTGTTAATGCTTTATAATTATTTTGATTAAATTCATGTAGCTTTATTAAAATGATGGCTAAATAAGATGAATTTTAACTGTATTTAAAAACAAAAAATACATGAACCTCTCTTTTAGATTTCAGAGAATTTTTACTTTGACCTTAACTCTGAGCAAATGAAAGGCATGCTCCGTCCCCACGTTCCCCCTGCTGCAATTACCACGTTGGCAAGATCTGCCATTTTTTCTATTACTTATCCATCCCAAGATGTATTTCTTGTCATAAAGGTAAGAATAATGCTTCTTTACATAAATTGTCCTCCCCCCCCAATCTTGTCTCCTAAATTTTATTTTAAATTCCTTAAAGACCAAAATTATGTTTTGAAATCCCCTTTGTATTACTTGGCTGCTGGACTCTGTGGCCATACTTATCCTTGACTAGGGATTGTCTTCATCCTAGATTCAAAGTTTTCCAAGGGAAGGTTTGTGATTTCAAAAAGCATTTAATAATACTCTCTCTGTCTCTGTCTGTCTCTGTTCTCTCTCTCTCTCTCTCTCTCACTATATATATATATATCTATATATATATATATATATATATATATGCTCTAAATATTCTATTTAGTGAAAATGATAGCAGCTAACATTTCTAAAGGGCCTACTGTGTGCCAGCCACTGTGTTAAACTCTTGGCGATGATTATTTTCTTTGATCCTCATTATACCCCTGGGAGATGGGTACCATTATTATCTCCATTTTGCATTTGGGGAAATTGAATCAAATGGGTTAAGTGACTTGCCCAGGAACACACTGCTAGTCAATGTCTGAGGCAGAATTTGAACACAGTTCTTCCTGAATCTAGGCTCTGCACTTTGTACCCTGTGCCATGGGGCAAGCCTCTGCCCTTAGAGAGAGGTAAGCCTGAAATAGCCCTGTCTTGCAAGGAGTGTCTCTTTCATGGAAGGAAACAGCACGTATATAGAAAAGTGAATGAAAAATATCTGAAGTCAGCAAAAAAATCACTTCTGTGAGTGTGCCAACTATTGGGGTGATTAGGGAAGACCTTATGCATTCCATACCACTTCAGCTGAACTTTGAAGGGAAAGAGATCTCCTTAGGGGCAAAGGTGAGGAGAGTATGTAGTCCAGGCTTATAGGACAGCCTGGAGAGGAGAATTGGAAGATCCCAGATAACTAATAGTAAAAAAAACCTCATTAGAGCCACTCTCCCTGCATACTTATCCTCTGATACTTTTATTCTTTCTTGTCCAGTCTCCTTGAAGCAACTGTCTTCACTTGTTGCCTTAATCTCCTCTCCTCTTACTCCTCTCACTCTCTATTCTAAACCATTTAAAATCCTACTTTTCCAAAATCATCAATTATTTCTTAATGGCTGAATCTCTTAATGGCTGAATTTCTCAATCCTTATCTCTGGGGCTGTTGGCTTAGGGTTTGAAGGACTGCACCCATTCTCTGGTCCAGACCTCTCATTCTACCGTTGAGGAAGCTGGAGCCCAGACAGGACAAGTGACTGGCCCCCAACCCCCAGGCAGTAAGAGTCAGAGACAAATTTGGCATCCATGTTCCCTGGAGGCCAGCTTTGCATCCCTTCCCTGGGTCATCCTCATGACCTCTTTTTAGTATCTCTAAAAAGTAAAAGTTGGCATTTATTTTTAGCATTTTAGTATTTTTATATTTCTTTACCCACTTTCTTCCCTTCACTGTTGAAGGAGAGACATGGTTTTCCCCCCCCTCTACTCTAGGGCCAGCCTCAGCCATTTAATTGCAGAGTATTCAGTTGCTTCTTGTTCTTTCTATTTGCGTTGTGGTGAAGCTTCATATTTTTTTGGTGCCATTGTTAAATGATTGATTTTGTTATAAATATAATGTGGCATCCTTTTTTTCTTTCCTCAGCTGGAAAAAGTTTTACAACAAGGGGACATTGGAGAGTGTGCAGAGCCTTATATGATTTTCAAAGAAGCAGATGCTACTAAGGTGATAATTCCCTTTCTCGCTTCATTTTTATTTAAGGAAATAACATGCTAATTTTAAAATTCCTTTCTTAAAATTCCAATCTTAAATTCCTTTAAATTTTCATTTTTAGTAGAAATTCAGACTGGCCTGCTTGCTTCAGTAAACCCCCTCAACTGTAGACTCATAGACTTTGAGTTGGCAGGAACCACAGGAAACCATTCAATTTTGACCTGGGGTTTGAACCCCATCTGTAACTGGTTTATCAGTGTGGGATTGTGTTTGACAAGGACCGCAGGACCTTCTGAAGCATCCTCTTCTCTTCCATTCAGGGCTTTCAGCTGAGGCCCTCAGTACTGTTATCCCTTTCACACACAAGTTTCTCCATCACAGTTTCTCCATCACACATTGGCCTAAGAAATTAAATGGGAATTTAGGGAAAGTCGGTGAAATCCAGCAGTTGGCATAAAAAATGTTTAGAAATTCCAAAAATGCATTAAACTATCCAGATAGCATTGTTTTATATCAACATATTTTATCTTTTCTTTTTAAGTTTTATTTATTAAGGCAATGGGGTTAAGATTGACTTGCCCAAGGTCACACAGCTAGGCAATTAAGTGTCTGAGGCTGGATTTGAACTCAGGTTCTCCTGACTCCAGGGCCAGTGCTCTATCCACTGTGCCACCTTAGCTGCCCTCAAATTTTATCTTTTAATACTATAAATAACACATCATCTTTTTTAAAAGTTAAAATTTGTGAAAAGAGCAGCAGGTAGCAAACAAAGACTAGAAATGTGGAGATAACTTAAAAAGTTTGTAAACTACTACATAAAATATGTGTGCTGTTATGGAGAATACTACTTACATAGAAATTTTCTTCTGAAAACTAAATTGATAGTAAAAGAACTGTGGTTCTATGCCAAGTGGATTTATGGCATGACCTCTCATACGATATCTCTTGATGATCTCCGTATCTCAGGTTTCTTGTATCTTGTGTTGTTTAAATTCCATAAACTCTATTAAAATCATGTGTCCTAAGTGTCATGTTCTTAGTGATTTGGAAAGTGTTTACAACAAACAGAAGGAAGTGATGAACTGGAAGGAAAAAATAGGATTGTTTAGATAGGCTTCCTTCAGACAAAATGGCTACTGTGATTGGACGCCTTTACACCATTAATGAGTCGACCTTAAGGCATATCAAGAAAAAAGAGAAGGAAATTCAAGAAGCCATTGCTGCAGCAACAGTAGCATCTACAAAGTATTTGCATGAACCTTATGATCCACATTTATGTAGAAAATGCAACATTTTGGGGAGTGCAGTTGTTATAAAGGAGGCATTCCAGTAGACTGGCATTATATGAGAAAAGGTGAAGTCCTTAGATGATTTCCTAAAGGGAAGGAAAGGTGAAGGGTCTACCCCTACAAGTAGAATTCCAGACTGGCAAAGACTGGTTTGAAATTTTTTAAAAAGGTTTGGCCTCTGCATTGCAAAAAGTAACAAGAGAGGCTGATCAAGAGGTAGCTGGTGAGTTTCCTGAGCCCTGAAGAAATGATTGAAGAGAAAGGCTGCACAGCCCAGAACAGATATTTAATGAAGACAAAACTGCCCTATATCCAAAAAAAATCCTCAGAGGACATATAAAGGATAAGATAGTCCTGCTTTTGTTTGATTGGGGGTTTTTTTGTTTTTTTGCAAGGCAATGGGGTTAAGTGACTTGCCCAAGATCATTTCAGCTAGGTAATTATCTAGTGTCTGAGGCTAGATTTGAACTCAGGTCCTCCTGACTCTGGGACAAGTACTGCACTACCTAGCTACCCTATAGCCTTGCTTTTGGAGGTCAGTGTTGAAGGGTTCATGAAGGGCACATAATGCATGCTACTCAGTGGTTATTTTTTATAATGCATTTTGTTATTCATGCAGCATATACAACATTCTCCTCAAATTTGTTTCAATTAAAAATTATTTTCATATTTCATTTTTAAATTTTTTTCATACAGTATTTTTACTTAACATTGATCTACATCTAACCAATGACCAAATATTTAACCCAGATTTTACAATAATATACTGCAAATACCCCATAAAAGAAAAAGAAAAATTCAGGCTTCTTCTCTGGTATGAAGGAAGGGCTAAAAAATTTTATATAGATTTTCCAGATTGTGGAGCACTGTGCCTCTAACCACACTATTGTGAAAGAGATAATGTAGTAAAAACAGTCATACTCATAAAATTTAGGAAACCCCCCCAAAAATAATTTTTTTTTAAAGAAACTTAAGAGATAAAACATTGAACTGTTTTTTTCTTCCATTCTTCTACACATATGGATTATAATCTCTTTAAGGATAAAGGACTGAGCTTTATTCAACTTTGCATCCCTCATAGTGCCTCACATGCTTATGTAGTAGGTGCTCAATGAGTGTTTATTAGATCAATGAATGAATAAATGCCTTCAGAGTTGAACATTTCATTGACAATGAGATGAAAAAATAATCTTTATTCATCTACACATATCTACATTTATGCAGAATGTGGACCATGTCAAATATTTTGAATGTCTTGAAGTGGGCTGATCTCTGGGTGGCATCAGTGCCAAGTGAGCTGTGTCCATTTCTTTTTTTTTAGATTTTTGCAAGGCAAATGGGGTTAAGTTCCAAGGCCACACAGCTAGGTAATTAGTAAGTGTCTGAGACCGGATTTGAACCCAGGTACTCCTGACTCCAGGGCCGGTGCTTTATCCACTGCACCACCTAGCCACCCCAATAATATGCTTTGATGTGCATTCAGACTCCATAATTCTTTCTCTGAATGGAAATGTCATTTTTTTTTAGGTTTTTTGCAAGGCAAATGGGGTTAAGTGGCTTGACCAAGGCCATACAGCTAGGTAATTACTAAGTGTCTGAGACCGGATTTGAACCCAGGTACTCCTGACTCCAGGGCCGGTGCTTTATCCACTGCACCACCTAGCCACCCCAATAATATGCTTTGATGTGCATTCAGACTCCATTTCTAGGGATTCTTTGCAGGCTCTGCAGTGATGATGATGATGACATTTGTCCTTCATTTTTTCTTGCTTTTTTTTTTTTGCAAGGCAATAGGGTTAAGTGATTTGCCCAAGATCACACAGGCAGTTATTAAGTGTCTGAGGCTGGATTTGAACTCAGGTCCTCCTGATTCCAGGGCCAGTGCTCTATCTACTGTGCCACTTAGTTGTCCCTTGTCCTTCATTCTTGAAGAAGACCATCAGGGAGGTGATGGCATAAACAAACACATGAATTGGATTTGAGTCACCAGCCTCGCTTTTTTCCTCCAGAGCCATCTGGCTCCAGTGACCTGATGTAAATCAGGATGCCTGGAGATGATAGCCTGGATGTGAGGCAGTCAAGGTGAAGTGACTTGCCCCAAGGTCACACCTCTCGAACTCCTGGCCTCCTGGAGTCTTCCTGCCTAAGGCCAATGCTCTATCTGCAGTACTCTGAAGTTTTCTCTCCTAAACTTCTTCAAGCACAGTAATAGAACATGGAACTTTTCTGCTTGTTTTTTCAGAACAAAGAAAAGCTGGAGAAGCTGAGGAGCCAAGCCGACCAGTTTTGTCAAAGACTGGGGAAATACCGCATGCCTTTTGCTTGGACAGCAATCCACCTGATGAATATTGTAAGCAGTGCTGGGAGTTTAGAGAGAGATTCCACCGATGTTGAAATCAGTACTGGAGGTATGGGAGTAGGTGTACTACTCTTATTGCTGATGTTTTCTCCTTGCCTTTCCAGTTCTTAGAATCGGAGGCAGGGATGATCAAGTAGGATTCAGTCATAAACACTATAACCTCTGGGCAACTTGGTAGCAACTCATTTATTTCCCATCACACTGTTAAGACCGAGGGTGCCTTCTGATTGAATAATTTTGAGCTAATTTTGAGTAGCTTTTAAACCAGTAACTTCATCTCCCTCCAGTAGGAGGGAGGGAGGGAGGGAGGGAGAGAGAGAGAGAGAGAGAGAGAGAGATGGAGATGGAGATGGAGATCTTGCTTGATAAAGACTTAGGATCATTAACTATATACCTTTGAGGATGCGGTCAAAAAAGAAGCAAAAGATTTCTATTTGTAATAATAGTGATAACTTCCATTTTCATAGTTCTATAGGATTTATTAAGTGCTCTAAATGCATCTTCTCTTTTGTTCCCAGCTATAACCCTGCAGAGGAGGCATGTACATCTCCATTTTGTAGGCATCTCAAAGTTCTCTGACTTGTCTGTGTTTACTTCTTGTTAAGGGTCAGGGGGACTGTTCCTGTCCAACCATCCTCCTTCCAGAGCCAGCTCTCTCTGTAGGTTCTGGTGCTTTGGGTGGTGGTTTTCTCTGGCCTTGCTTATTTTGTGGTTTCTCACTACCTTGAATACTTCGTCATTTAGAGGCAGTGGCTTAAAACTGGATTGAATTTACTTCTTCCTTTGGCAGAACGCAAAGGATCATGGTCTGAGAGGAGAAATTCCAGTGTTGTTGGCAGACGATCCCTTGAAAGGACAACAAGTGGAGATGAAGCTTGTAGCCTCACCACCTTCCGGCCTGCAACCCTCACAGTCACAAACTTTTTTAAGCAGGTATTTTTTTTCTCACGTACATCAGGAAGTTTGAATGACAATGTATGTACCTGGAGCCTCCCTGAGATTCAGCTTCACATGGGTTAAACAGACTGTACAGATGACTGAGTGCATGCAAAACATTGGGAGATGGAGGAGTGAGAGCAGGAACGTGGATGACTGAGTCATGCTGAGCTTGCTATTATTGGGCCTAGAATTTACTGAAGGTATTGGTTACTCTTTGCAAATCTTGGAAAATATGGGAGGACTGGATTAACTTGGAAAGGAAAGCAATTCCAGCAGCCAGTCTCATACTTGTGGCCAAAGAATAGTTATAGAGGTTAGAGAGGTGAGCCACCATTGGGTCATCTGTTGGGTGATGAATTCTTTGGCCATACCAATGGATGAGGGAAACATACAAAATTGGATTGGAGTGACAAAAAAGGTGTTAAAAAAAAATCACATTATTTTTGGTTACTTTAAACTTAAGATCTTTTCCCAAATCAGTTAATTGCCATACCTCAATAGGAACAAAATTATATCTATAGTAATACTGCTATGATGAATAAATCCAGAAAATATGCAGGAATTATAACTCCATGGGATGATTGCTCACAGGTTCCTGTGGAAGAAGCAAGTTGAAAAATTGATGAAGTGGGTACATTTATTTTTAAAAAATTTTGAGATCCAAATTCTCCTCTTTCTCCTTCCCTCTTCTTCCTCTTCCTTGAGGCAGTAAGGAATTTGAGGAAAGTTATAGAGGTGTAGTTATGTAGTTAGTCAAGTTGTGAACGAAAAATTCTAACCTCATCTACCCCCACCCCGGAAAAAAAAAGAAACACCATGAAAAGAACAAAAAAATGAAAAATAGATGCTTCAGTTTGCATTCAGATTTCATCAATTCTTTCTCTGCAAGTGGATAGCATTTTCATCATAACTTCTTTGGAATTATTTTGGATCATTGTATTGCCAAGAGAAGCTAAATTATTCATTATCATACAATGTCATTGTTGCTATGTACAATTTTCTCCCACTTCTGTCCACTTTACATCAGTTCATGTTTCTGAAATCATCCTACTTATCATTTCTTATAGCTCAATAGACAAACCTTCAATTTCCAGTTCTTTGTCATCACAAAAAGAGCCGCCATAAACATTTTTGTACAAATAGGTCCTTTGATCTCTTTGGAATATAGTCCTAGTAGTGTCAAAGGGAATGCAGTTTGATACCTTTTGGGCATAATTCCAAATTGCTCTCCAGAATGGTTGGTTTAGTTCACAATTCCCACTGCAATGTATGACTGTCTCAGTTTTACCATATCCCCTCCAACATTTATCATTTACCTTTTTTGTCATATTACCCAATCTTATAGCTGTGAGGTGGTACCTTAGTGTTGTTTTAATTTGCATTTCTCTAATCAGTAGTGTTTTAGAGCATTTTTTCAAATGACTGTGGATAGCTTTGATTTCTTCATCTGAAAATTACCTGTTCATATCTTTTGACTCTTTTCAATTGAATGAGGACTTTTATTCTTATAAATTTGACTCAGTTCTCCATATATTTGAGAAATAAGGCATTTATCAGAAATATTAGCTGTAAATTTTCTTCACATTTTGCTTTCCCTCTAATCTTGACTGCATTTATTTAGTTTGTGCAAAACTCTTTTCATTTAGTATAATCAAAATTATCCATTTTACATTTTATAATGCACGCTAACTCTTGTTTGTCCTAAATTCTTTCTTTTACCATGTAACTGACAGATAAACTATTTTTTTTATATCACCTTTTATATCTAAATCATTCATTTAGCTTAGGTTATCAGGTTTATTAGTATATAATTGGGCAAATATAGTTCCTAATAATTGCTTTAATTTCCTCGTCATAGTTGGTGAATTCATCCTTTTCATTTTTGATACTGGCTTTATTTTTTTTTAAACGATTTAACCAATAACATCTATTTTATTGGTCTTTTCATAAAACTAACCTCTTGTTTTGTTTATTAGTTCAGTATTCTTTTTACTTTTAGTTTTATTTATCTCCTTTTGAGTTTCAGAATTTCCAATTTGGTGTTTAATAGGAATTTTAATTCACTGGTTTTTCTAGTGTTTTTAATTGCATGCCCAATTCATTAATCTGCTTTTTCTCTTAATTTGTTGATGTAAGCATTAAGAGACATAAAATTTCCCATAAGTATTACATTGGCTGTCTCCCATAAATTTTGGACTGTTGTCTCTTTGTTATTGTTCTCTTTAATGAAGTTATTGATTCTTTCTGTGATTTGTTCTTTGACCCACTTATTCTTTTGGGATTAGATTACTTAGTTTCTAATTAATTTTTAATATATTTTTCTGTGGTCCTTATTGAATGTAATTTTTATTGTATTATGATCTGAAAAGGAGGCATTTCATATTCCTGCCTTTCTGCATTTGATTGTGAGATTTTTAAACCCTAATGTGTGTTCTGTCTTGGTGTAGATGCCATATATCACTGAGAAAAAGGCTTATTCCTTTCTATTCCCTTGTAGTTTTCTCCAGAGGGCTCTTACATCTAACTTTTCTAAAATTCATCTTTTAAATTTATTAATTCTTACAGCAATTATATGTCATTAATTTTTATTTCTTGATTATTTTGTTAGATTTATTTAATTCTCTGAGAGGGAAAAAGTTGAAGTCCCACACTAGTATAGTATTACTATCCAGTTCTTCATGTAATGCATTTACCTTCTCCTTTAAAATTTGGTTGCTATATACCATTTGATGCATATTTGTTTAGTACTAATATTATTTCATTGTCTGTGGTACCTTTTGGTGAGATGTACTTTTCTTCCTCAACTCTTTTAATTAGATCTATTTTGCTTTTGTTTTGTCTGAGATCATGATTGCCATCCCCGCTTTTTTTTTTTGACTTCAGCAGAAGCACAATAGATACTGCTCCAGCCCCTTACCTTTGTTCTGTGTGTCTCTGCTTCAGATGTGCTTCTTTTAAGCAATGTATTGTAGGATTCTGGTTTTTAATCTGCTCTGTGATCCACTTCCATTTTGTGGGTGAGTTCATCTCAATCCCATTCAGTGTTATGATTATTAACTGTGTATTTCCTGTCATCCCACTTCCCTCTCTTGATCTTTCTTTCTCCTTCCTCTTTTTTCTTTCTCCTCCTCCTCCCTCTTCACCAATGCTTTGCTTCTATCTACTCTATTAAATGTGATCTACCCCTTTAACTTAATTTCCCATTTTCTTTCTTCATTTAGTCCATATTTCTTCCCAACTGGACAAATTAGCAATTGTCTGGTAGCTCATCTCCTCCTTTTGCCTTTTTGTATAACTGGTTCCTCCTGGCCTGGAAGGAGTGCTCACCCTGTCCATCTTTGAAGATCTTTCTGTTTCTTCCAGACTCGGCTCTGAGGAAACTTCCCTTGACAAGCCTTTTCAGACTCCCTCTAGTTCCCTCATCACGTTATCTCATCATCTGAATATGTCATATAGCTACTTTCTTGGAATGTGACCTCTTGGGGTCGGGGGGTGGCTCATTATTGCATAAAGCATAGGAGTTTCATCAGTTTTTAATGCTGATTTGAGTAACTCAAGTATGTAATTAGACCATTTCACCATGAAAGCAAATGTCAGAATCCATACCAGAATCCAAGAAAGGCTGAAGATGAGAAGGATCCTCCATGTGCAGTTTCAGTGACTTGACCCTGACTTCCTTGGACCAGCTGGAAGAGCTAGCAAGTGGCAGCTGGGTAAAGTTAAAGAAAGATGTTACTTCCACTTAGGTTTCCAATCTCTGGCAGGAATGTCACTGATTGCAATGAAGATGCTGGAGGGGCCTGGAAACCATCTTGGCCAGGAAAGGCAAATGGGATACATGTGTAGCTGCTCAACCCTGGACTGATCCCCTTTACAAGTGTTATCTCACCTGATCTTCACCATGACTCGGCTGAGAAGAGTGAAGGACACAGAGCAACTTGCCCAGGGTCCCAAGCTAAACAGTCTCCAAAGCCTCATTGAAGCTTAGGTTTTCGTGTCTCCAGGCCCAGGAGTCTATTCAGTGTGACTCATAGAGACTCTGGGATTCAGCAGAGATATTTGGCACATCAGAGAAATCTCTGCAAAACATATAGGAAGATGGTACAAGATTACGAACGGTCTCTTCTCCAAAAACAATTAAAAAAGCTGTAGAGGTTATAACGAGTTTGGCATGAAAACTTGGTGTGATAATCTCAATATTTATATACGTAATTAAGAAAACACAAAAGTAGAAATGGAAAAGATTTTCCATCCTTTATTATAATGATCTGGAAATATGCCTAAGGATAGTTAAGCTGTTGCATTTGACCTTTCATCCCTTTGTCTGACCCTGGTGAGCATTTGGAAGTGGAAGTGATCCTGGGGAGATGAGCTTGGAAAGCATAGCTCAATCAGAGCAGAAAAAATGTCTGAGGAGACCACTCCATTGGGAAATCATTGAAGAGACTGATGTTGGATGTGTTTCAAATAAGGGAAGATCCGAAAGGATGATCTTGTTGGAAAAGGCAAGAGAACATCAGCAATTATTGTCTCTCTCTCTCTCTCTCTCCCTCTCTTTTTTTTTTTGCCTATAAGATTTATTTGCAAGAATTATGTTGGAGATGCAGTGGACAGTAATGGAGAGGGTCTCATCTTTTACGGTTTAGCAGAAGTCATTTGGCCAATCAAGAAGTATCTATTAATCCTCCAGTTCCTATCATTTATTTAATCCTTGGCTGACAGAAACATAAATTTTTAGCCTAGTGAATAAAAGTCTTAGTAGGTCATGATACAAATGTTCTGATATTTAAAAGGTTGCCAGATGTAATAAGTGGTATGTTTGTTTTACTTGGTCCCAGAAAACAGAACTAGGACCAGGAAATTTCAAAGAGACGAATCAGACTTCTTGAAGGAAAAAAATATTTGTAATAGTCCCAGCTCACAGGAGACTGGTTTTTCTTTCCTTGGTCGACCCTTCGTTGGTATATTTTAAAAGGGATGGTCAGTTATATTTAGGCTGCACTCAGCCAATTCTGGGACTCTTTGCTTCCTTGATTTGGTGATTCTGTTATAGCTGTGAATGATGAAAAGTCTTTTTTTAAGACGGAATGATAACAGAGAACACTTGAATGATGTCACCTGATTATTGTACTGGTGCTTGTGAAGTGTTAGAAGTAACAGAAGACCTCAGGCCTGTTAGGTTGATAACTGATAATTGTGTGGAAGAACATGGACAAGAATTCCATGAGATGAGTAATCCCAGATGGCATGTGGTTCAGGTGCTTGAAGTGAATACACATATCAGTGAGATCATGATTTTATTTACCCAGTTGTTCTCATCTTCCTCTTGGATCACCTGTGACTGCACAGTCGTTATCCATTCTACTTCTGCTTTACTGCCTTTCTATGACCCTGGATCCTTGAAGGTTTTGCCAGCAGAATGTAAGAAGCATGAGCTTCCAGTATGGGCCTGTTGATGGCCTGCATTGGTTTCAGGTTCAGAGAGGCTCCTCATCAGAGGGCTTTTCCTTGCCCAGAATATCTCCCACCTCAGAGCCTTTGCTTGGTCTTTCCCCAGTTTAGAATGTTTTCCCCTCTTATGTCATTCTCTTAGGATCTCAAGTTTGCTTCTGAACTTGAGCTGGACATTTCCTCTTTCATGCCCTGTGGCTACTGACTTCCCCAGCAGATTACTATGAACTTGTGTGATTGAGAATGATTTTAGGGGGCAGCTAGGTGGTGCAGTGGATAGAGCACCAGCCCTGGAGTCAGGAGTACCTGAATTCAAATCTGGCCTCAGACACTTAATAATTGCCTAGTTATGTGACCTTGGGCAAGTCATTTAACCCTATTGCCTTAAATAAATAAAAATTTTTAAAAAAGAGAGAATGACTTTGAAGTTCTAGAGGACTGACTGGTTTGGTTTTTGTCCCTATTATCCCAGTGCTGAACTCAGTACACAATGATTAGTGCTTAATTAATGTTCATTGCAATCAATGGATTGCCCAGTTGGCAGGTGGCATGGAATCTGTTGGTGGAAGAGAGCCTGCTCTGATAAAATTATGGATTGCTGAAGTATATCAGGGTCCACAAATAAATAGAAAAGGAAATAAATGGGATGAATTCATAATCATACTTTGGTTGACTTAGAACCATTTCACTAAAGCCAATAGGATAGTAGGAAATAAGAATTTTTCATTTATTTTCATATTCCTCATAAAATATGTACTTTCTTTTTTTTCAAAACAGGAAGGAGACCGCTTAAGTGATGAGGATCTATATAAGTTTCTTGCTGATATGAGAAGGCCATCTTCTGTTTTACGGAGATTAAGACCTATTACAGGTATATGTTGCTTTTGGAGGAACAGAATTTTAAGCAAATTTGTTTTGTTTCCTAGACATTAAAATGGTCATTTTGTTTATTCATTTTTCCTGGTTTCACAGATTGTTCCCTCTATGCTTAGGCGTACCATATGACTATGATTTCTTGCCTTCACCTCATTAAACATTCAAAAGATGTGGCTTGAACACAAAGGAATTGGGAAACTGATTATTTACATACTGAAATGGGAAGATAGTTTCATTCAGTGTCTAAAATAGATTTGTTCCCCCCATAGAGGAAAAAGCAATGATTTTTTTCAGTAAGTTCCTCTAATAATTAAACTATAAACATGATAATAATCAATAACAGTATTGACTGGAATCTACATTTCAGAGTGAAATTTTGCTTATTTCTTCCAAAGTCAATCTTACTTTATCTACTTAGACTACTGAGGGCTTTAAGAGTTTGGTGCCAATGTGGATATATTATCTAATTTTTGAAAAACTAAATACCTTCCTCTAAAATTTTCGGGATTGAATAGATTGTTTATAAACTCCGAGGGCAGAGTCTTAATTATCTTCTTATCTCTCCCAGCTCTTAGTATAAATTCTTTACAAATACTAGTCACTTAACAAATGGTCGCTAAATAGTTGTTGAAATTTCTTGATGAAATGTTTAATATTGGATTAGTTTAGGTCCTGAATCAGGAATGGGAAATAAAAAGAATTCAACTGTTATTCATTTTGTTCTATTTACAGGCTTTTCAGGTTTCCAAATAAGGAACAATGTGTACACATTCAAATTACCCCTTTAACAAAAGCAAGTTTAAATATAGATTCTCAAAGTTGTTTCTTTTAGTTGTTGTAGTAATCACTTTTTAATATGCAGCTCAGCTGAAGATCGACATTTCTCCTGCACCAGAGAATCCCCATTACTGCTTGACCCCTGAGTTGCTACAAGTCAAATCCTACCCTGACAGTAGGGTCAGACCTACTAGGGAAATCCTGGAATTTCCTGCCAGGGACGTGTATGTTCCAAACACTACATACAGGTAAGAGCTTTTCATCCATCACGCAAAGAAGGAACATTGCAATTCACTCCCATAGAACCTAGTAGGAAGGAGAAACCAAGATGTGTGGACTCACAGAGCAAAGAACCTTAGCTGTCCCCTTCTCCAGCCTTCTGCTCCCCCCCCCCCCACCAGAACCTTTTAATGCAGCCTTGAGAAGTAATGAAATAAATTGCCTTCATAAAATCTTCATACTAGGAGCAGACATTGAGAGGACAGGAATTTACGAAATTTTAAAACAGAATTTATTTTTTTAATCCATTTCAGTTTTTAAAATGTCCTGTCCCTGGACATACTTTCAAATATTTAACCCAAAGATATCGTTTCATGTTTAAATTCATTTCCTTGTGTTCAATCTTTACCACATGAGTAAAGTGGCCTTTTACTGTCCTTTATATTGGAAGACTATTCAATCATTCTGCCAATTTTTCTTTGCCAGGTGAAATGACTGTAACATCTTCAGCTTTCTTCATGAGCCTTTTTTTTAACCATTTCATCATCTTTTGTCTCTTCTCTGGAACCCCTTATGAATTCTCTCATCTCTTCTTGGTCTTAGTAATAGAATTTTAGCTTTAGATCCAGAGTCTAGTCCAATTTTCTCATTTTATAGATGAAACTAAGTATTTCCCAGAGAGTCACTTAGTTGAGTTCAGTGGATTATCTGAGATTTAGAACTGAAACCACACTTGTCTGGGGCATAGACCCGGTCATCCACCTCTGTTTACAGGTGGCATTATGCATATTTTAGCAGATTAATATTGTATCTGTATTGGAGTAAGTTTTCAATTTGTTACTCAAAAAGTCATCTATTCTGAGTATGTCTTCAGTGTTCCATGAATGAGCATGTATTGCCTTTAAGGTTAGTTTATGAATTATGAATGTGGAGGCAGGTGGTACCATGGACAAGGAACCAATAACCTCTGAGTGGAACTACTCTGAGTTAATCCATCTCAATCCCATTGGGATGATGGGCAAGTTCCTCAGGTCCTTAGCACCCTGGGCAACTCTGTAAGACTGGAACATTTCAGAAAATTTGCAGGCTGCATTGGCAAAGGGAATCACATATCTTGACCAAATTAACAATGTTAAATAGTACTATTGTCATCGCTAGTATTTAGTTTATATACCTATGTTTCCTTAATCTTATTATCAAGGAACAGTGACCTTTGATTTTGGTGTCAGCATAGTCAAAGTCACTTGAAAACTTGCCTGTCGCCAGCCACTCATGCAGGCTCCTTTTCTATGTAGTCTTTAAAAAGTGCTCTTAGTTTTGGTTTCCCACGACTCCTATTCACCTTTGTAGTTTGACTTTCAAAGAAAACTCTTTCATTGGACAATGAGATTCCATTCGGTCTTTGTTTTATTATTGGAAAAGCTGAGACATTTGAGAAACACTGACACAACATCAATACCCTTAAATGTTAAGAATAGTATCACCAATTAGAACAGAATAATTACTATCATTTTCAGATGAATAGTTTCAAAGTGCCAGTTACCAATGAAGACAGAAGAATCCAAAGGAAAATAGATTGACTTTTAAATAATTAATATGATTTATAATTGTATTTTAATTCATTCCTACTATATAAAATATAAGGATTATTTAGTGTACTTTGTTAAAGTCCTGTTCTCTTGTTACTGATTAAAAAACAGCTGGTCATTTGACTAAGTATAATTGTTGCTAATATTGGATGTTAAAACATTTAAGTAATGGGTATTGAACTAGAAATATTCAGAATTTGTAAGCATTTAGAGAAAGAATAAAGTTAACTCTGTTTCCATTCCTAGGAAATATTTGTAGTGAGATTTTTTCTCACATTGATATTGGAGTGGAAATGCTATTGATAAATGACCTTATTTATCTTTCCAGTTGTCATTTCAAAGCATGTTACTCATGGTCCTCAGAGTGCTAAAAGCATTCAACAGCAATGATGACATTCTATGAAATGACAATTGGAAAGGTAAATGAGACTAATTATCAATAACACTTCCACTCCCATGTGGCGTGAGTCATGTTGATCTAAATATAGCTAATCAAGTAAGATGGCTCAAGGATGTATGTGTGTGTGTGTGTGTGTGTGTGTGTGTGTGTGTGTGTGTGTGTGTGAATCTGTGCCCTGCCTTCATTGAAGGGATGGAAAGATTTCTATAGCAAAATGTTGGAATGTTTTTGATTTTTAGTTTCATTTGTTTTATATGCTTGATGTGAATACATACCTGAGGAAATTTATGTTAGAGCAATAATTTGAAGTGCTGTTATGTTTCATACTGTACCATAGGTATTGTTAAAGACTATACAATTTTATGAATAAACTGTTCAGCTGTAGGAATAGATTTATGGAAGTTTAGCATGAGACTAGGCCTTGAAAGGTCATCTAGACTGTCCCACTGTATTCAGTAATGTCTGCCTCTAAATTGTCCTGCTAATTACAGAATCTGACATTCATCCCAAGCATTAAATAGTGAGTGTAATAGAGCAGCCAATTTTTTTTTCTTAGGTTCATTAAAAATGTCTAAGAAGGCTTCATTCTTCTCCCATGAGTGAGCCGTTTATTCCTGGAGAATAGCAGCCCCATCTATGCTCATCAATAAGATTAGGCTATTCCTTTTAAACATTTATTGAACAAGAGCCCATGCTATAGACTTGAATAATTTTCATCAGGTTAAATTGGTTTCAGGTTAAAATTGTGCCTGACCATTTTCCTTCTTGTATTTTTGTACAGTCCTATAAAAAATTCTCCTGTAAAATGCTCATAACCTGTTAACAAACCTTATCATTGATAAATTGTGGTATGTGATGTGAAGGTTATTAAGTTTCATATTTTATGGAGATGATCGTGCTGCTACGTGAGTAATATGTTACCAGGGAGAGCTATTGAAGCAAGGAGGATACATTATTTTGTTCCAGAAAGAGATTAATTAGTTTCTAGATGAAGGGTATCCTCGAGGAAGTGCACAAAGTTAGGAAAATAGAAGTAGTCAAGTAGGGTTTGACTCATTCTATTTAGTTGCTTTTTTCCCATCCTGCTACATTTTCTAGAAGATAAGTCATATTCTTATTAAAATACATGATGATGAGGAAGATGTCAGGTATTTTTATTAAAAACCTCAAGTTTCATTGGAAATACATATCTGAAAATACTATGTAATGGAAATTATGTGACCAGAGAGAGTACATTGATTTTTTGGGACATAGGGACCCATGACCAAGATTTGATAGCCTAATGAATAACTGGAAAAACATTTATTAATAGCTTACTCTGTGCCTAGCAAGTCCATTTCTCCTCTCAGTGCACTTGTATTCTAATATAGAAACACAGCGTCTTTGGGGATAGAAGAGCAGGAGAGGAGTTTGCAGCTGGGATGTCAGAGGCAGGATCCTTGGAATCAAGGCAATGGAGAGATCGGTTGTTTCCAGGAATGGTGGTTTTGAGTTGTTCTTCACACTAGAGTTGGACAGTAGGAAGGGGAAAAGAAGGTCTAATTTGAAAATGGTACGGGAAGTGTCACAGTTTATCTGGAACTGGGAAGGAAAAAGCAAGCAGGGTGGGCATCCTATGGGAATGACAAGATGTAGTATGTGTTAGACCACTGAGACCACCAGCTTCTCTCAGATACCTCTTGCTCAAAAACTTTGAGAAGAGCAGGGTCTTCCCGGAATGTCAGCCCTCCCTGTCCCAGGCCATGCAGTAGCCTTTGAGGGGAGCTATGAAGAAAGGGTCAGTTTTTCTTCCCACTACCAACATCAACTCTAGCATCTCACCATTGGCTATTGATGGTAAGCTTAAGAGCCCATGGGGTATCAGCATTGTTTCCCATCCCTCTGCTTCCAGCCCAGTCTTCTCATCCATCACCCTTGAAAAACCCTTGTAGAGATGTCTGGCAGTTGCTATGATGGGTGTTAGAGTCATAGCTTCTGAAGACCTAGTCATGACGGTCCTTCTGGTCAAAGTCCTTAAAGTTGATAAGATTTTTATCAGTGAAAAAGACAGTAAAAAAGAGATATTATCACCTGCTTTGTTACTGCACCCAAAAGACCATTGCACCTTCCTTTTGATGCCATTGTCTAGTTGTAGATTTGTATTTGGATTCTATTTTGCCCCAAAGAGGAAAGAGAGCAATGTTCCACCAGCTACTTCTTACACTCTTGACTTGGGTTGTGGCACCTGAGGGGCAGAAAGGTTCACCCACACATTCGTCTCCTAAAAGAAAAGCACTTGCTGGTTATTCTATTTTACCCTGATTTCCTCTAACATGATTGTTGAGCAGCTAATTACTGAGAGTTTTGATGAACAACAGAGAGAAGGAAAGGATTTTTCAGCATGGAGCAGTTTTGAGAATAAATAGAGGAAAGTACCTAGATAAACCTAGATCTTCGGGAAAAGAGTAGCTTTAGCCTAGAAAAGTGATATTGAAGAAAATAATTCCCAGTATTTTAAAGTTAAAAATAACTAGGATGAGATTTGGAACCAGTGCCTCTAGTTTTCATGCCTGTGTTACAGTGGTCAGAAGCAAAGGCAATGGACTGAACGTGGATGCAGCTATAACCAAATAAAAACCAGGATTTATATAAAGTTTTAAGGGTTACGGCTTCATGCGTGTTATTCCATTTTTCTCCACATAATAACTGGTAAAGTAAGTGCTGTTATTGTTAAAGCAGGCAAACTTGGCATTGTTTTACTGTGATTTATGGGGTGGAATACAGGGACCAGAGGTGTATAGTGGGAAGGTATCATTGGTTTGGATGAAACAAATCTGATCCAGGATTTGGTAGAATGGTCTTTCCTCCAGGAACTTGTGGACAGGGTCATGATGGGAGAGAGCAGCTAGGAGTGATCCAGGAGAAAAGGACTGAGTTTGTTTTGGGTAGGGTCTTCTCTAGAGTTGGGTGCCATCTGGAGCATGGAGCTGATGCTTTCTTAATTAAAACCACACACAAGCACTCCAGTACTCTTTTGGTGCAGACTGTCAACTCTCTGGTTGGCAAATGGAAGCTGTACTCCTCTGAGAGCTGAGAATTTGATGTTCGTGATTTGTACGGTTGACAGGTTTCTTTAGTTGGAAGGTGGAGGACTTGATTCTGACCCCTGAGGAAAAGCTCATTGCTAAGTTGGAAGTGATGGGAACGATGGGCAAGAGTAGGATAGGGTATTATCATTTTATAACATCCACAGAAGGGAATGCTGAGCAGCCAGATGAAGTGTAGGAAAAATAGATTTGAAAATTTATATTTTAATAAGTGACTAGTCCAAGATCCCTTTTCACCCTGGTAGGAAGTATCAGAGAAGAAATATGGGATCTCTGGTGATCCCTTCTATAAGAAAGAGTGGGAGCAAAGGCCCAGAGAGTTTTGGGGGACAGAAAGCAGACCAATTTGTTGGGGTCTAGAGCATGCAAGCTTGTGAGCTAAAGTCTGGTTAGAAAGTCAGTTTGGCACCAGCTTGTAGAGGGAGGACCTTCAGTGCAGGACAGCTCATGTTGACTCCACACTGGCTCCACAGCCTTTTTGAGTTGGGGAGTGACTCTATTGTGGGCAAGTCTGGGGCAGAAATAACGGTGGACTAGAAAGTGGAGACAAGAGAATCAGAAAGAAGAGGAAGGGAGGACATTGAGAAAAATCCAACTTAACTCCCCTTTAGACTTATGCACTGTGACCTTGGGTCAGTGTGGCTGTCACCTTGTGACTCAACCATATCACTCCTAGGTCTGTATCCCAAAGGATAAAAAAAACAAAAAGAAAAAGGACTGCTAATGTACCAAAAGCATCTCTTTTTGAGGAGATGCCCATCAATTGGGGAATGGCTAAACAATCTGTGGTATATGCGTGTGACGGAATGTTACTGTGCCATAAGAAATGACAGGCAGGATGATTTCAGAAAAACTTGAATAAGACTCAGACAAACTGACTCAAAGTGTAGTGAGCAGAACCCGGAAAACATTATAATGGGAACTACAACACTGTGTGATGATCAACTACGAGAGACTTAGTTCCTTTCAGCAATACATTGATTCAAGACAGTTGCAGAGAACTTAATGATGAAAAATGCAGACTAAAACATAATTTTTTTTGGTATTTTTTTCATAACTTGACTAATTTGAAAATGAAGTTTGCTTAACTATACTTGTAAAGCCTATAACAAAATATCTGCCTTCTCCAGGCAGGGAAAAGGAATGGAGGGAGAGAATTTGGGACTCAATTTTTTAAAATGAAAAATATTGTTTTTGCATGTAGTTAGATAAAAAATAAAACAATGCATCAGAAATATTTTTTTTTAAAGGGAGGGAAAGCTGACCAGTGGATATCCCCTGCCTCTCTTGCTACCCAGTCCATGTCCAGAAATCTAGAGGAAGTTGACTGATATGGTGGGTAGATGTTCATGGCAGGTAATGGCTTGTGCAAGCTGGCCTGCAAATCCTCTCAGCTCTATAAATCTTGGGTTCTTCCTTTCTAAGTGATAGTAAGAACAACTATATCAAAGGTTTGTTTTGAGGATCAGTAGAGATAGTGCTATTTCAAGTACTACCTTGGATTATGTTTATCTGTGAAGTTCTCTTTTTCTTGTGTTAACTAAGAAGCCCCTGGAGGGGAATTGTGTTGGTTTTTTTTGTGCTTCTATTCCCAATATCTAATGTTTTATGACTCTAGTAGGTGCTTAAAAAATGTTTGCTGACTTGAAGGTCATGAAATTAGAGGAGATTTGCTTGTCTAACAACAAATGTATTGGTAGTAGCCTAAATCCTAGGAAGCAGTGAGAAAATCTCACTGAAGGCTTATCCCTCTAGCCCTCCAGGTGTATTGTAAAGCAGGACTCATTAAAATTATTTGGTTCTGCTTAAATATAAAAAGGGACTCATGAGCAAGACCCAGGAAGTTGCCCATTAGTCAGCAAATTCGAGAATAGAAATGACTTGTGGAAGGAGATCTTATTTAATAAAGGCTGCCAGGAAAGTAGGAAGGCATTTTGTTAAGGTCTGGGAGTAGACCAGCAGCTTGTTCACCAAAATCCACCACAAGAATTTTCAGATATTCATGTAAATAAAAGTAAATGGTTATAGCATTTTTTAAGAGAACATGAAAAACATTCCTTCCACAACTATGGGTGGGCAGAAAATTCTTAATTAAAGGTTTAAGACAATCATTTAGGCAGTTTTCTTTTTGTAAAATTTGGAAGTTTTTGCACAGACAAAATCAGTACATGTAGAATAATAAGAGAGCCTCTTCTTGAAGGGGAAGAAACACCTTTGCCTTAAATATTGCTGTTAACTATACATCCTAGATGTACAGCAGGGAATTGCAACAAAAAAGTCATTCCGCATGGTAACTGTGAGAATGTAGGGAAAGATACAGAAAGTATAGTTACTGAAATGTAAAAACAAAAGACCTGAATAAACATTTAAAACACACACACACACACACATACACACACACACACACACACACACACACACACACACACACACACACACACTTTTCCTTTTTTTTTCCTTCTGAGTTTCCTAAGAAAAGAAGACTTAGAAGTTTAAGGGCTGAAGCCTGGTCCTCTAGATACCTGAGTGAGTGAGTAGAATAGCAAAGGAGCCACATAGGAAACCCATTGAGAGATGAAACTGTAATTATGGGGTATTGTTAGCGGAGGGGAAGCAGTTGGTTTTGTGAGGAGACTTGGTAGAAACCAACAGAGAAGTCAGAGAATAATGATTAAATTCAAGGTCACTGAGGTTGCCATTTTGGACTTTATTAGTGACTATAAAGTTGTAGGATATTGCCTTGCATCCAACAGGTGTTTAATATATGCTAACTGACTGTTAGGGGCAGAATCCATTCTAACTTTGTAGAAGTTAGAATCAGATTTTTAATCTGATCATGTATCTCACAGAGAACCACATTGTCTATTCAGGCTGAACTTAATAGAATTAATGGAACAAAGAGAAATATTCCGGAGCCCCTTGGGAGGCTCCAATCACTCACTGAGAATTGGCTCCAGTTTCTGTTCCTGCTTAAAGTTTAGCGAACCCTCTGACCTCAGTGTTTGAGCCAATTGTTATGTATTTAGGATTTCCTAGATTTGTTTATCTTTGGGTTAACGTGTCCCAGATACGAGCAAAAGTAAAGAATACTTCATGAACGGAGAAAGAGTAAAAATGAGGCCCACCCCTTTTAGTGAAGGGTGAAGCGTTCAGTGTTTAAGAGAGATTCTTTAGACATGTTATGGTCAATTTAGTCATAGACATTTTATTTATTGAATTGAAAAATATACATACAGGCCCCTCAGACTTATTTCTTCATTTCAAAATAATTTACTCATTTTTTCTTGGAATTTCAATTGTTCTTTTTTGTTTGGAAATTTCCAATGACCTTATTCTTTTTGCCTGTTTTAGGGGACTAAAATCCCTGTTACACTTGTTTTTGGTATAGTACCTATATTTATTCTTTTGTTATATTCTGACAAGATAATTTTAAAAGTATTTTTACAGGTGCCACTGCTAAAATGCTATAAAATTAATATGCTCCTATAAAGTACAAAAGACTTATTAATAAGATACAGTGATATAAGATATAAAAGTCAATATGACTTAATAATAATGATCAACTGCATTTACTTAACGACCATGAGCCTATTTAAATACAGTAATTTATCCTGCTTCTTTTAGTTTCATAAATAAAGTATAAAAACATGTGATACAAATTTTTCTCCAGCACAGTATAAATTTTAAAGTTTTACATTATGGATTTTCATATGTGCTGTTCAACAGATTGAGTTCAAGTTTTAAATTAATAATATGACAGTATTTTATAAATGTAGAAGTATTTGACCTTCAAATTTATTCATGTTTATCTTTTTTTAAAGAACTTGGTGAAACAGCAAAATCAGGCTAAATTATAAATATAAAAACAAAGTTTTCAGTTAATTGGGTGATCCTTAAGTGGAAAATGAAAGTGTCCTTGCTGTTGTGGTGTTCTAGTCCATCTAAAATTGATTACAACATCATAAAATATTTGCACATTTGAAGTCAGAAGGCAAATAAATGATTGAGAAAGGTAAAGTTCATGAGGTGGTGTGATGACAGTTTTGGCCTTGAAATCAATTTATAACTGTTTCAAATTTCAAATTAATTCTTATTTAAGAAGAAAAAGTTATGTGAAATTGACCTTGGAAATACCCCAGAACATCAATTAGCCCTTAATGCCTTTTTAAGGTCTTTCTAGCTGATTATTAAACCACGGTAACTTGGGTTGAGTTTAATGTTCAATTTATTGTTTTTTGGAAATTTGTCTGTGTTCATTCAAAACTTTCTAAGTCTGTTTGGTGAATTAACATTTTGGTTGCTTTGAGGGAATAGAACCTTCCATTGTGAGACTTCCAGTACAGGCCTCTTCTCCGCTCTAGTTTGCCCTTTGATCTTGCCTTGTTGTACTTGCCGTTAAGATTCGTTTCTCCGCATACATTGTGCCACCACCAGCCACCTAGGGAAGATAGACTGTGTGAACCCTAAGAGTATGTTTACCATGACTGCCCTGCCTCTGCTTCTTGGCTCCTCAATGACCAGTCAGCCTCATGTTCTTGGAGCGCTTAGTGGCCCTCAGCTGTGCTGCTCCGCCTCTCTGCTTCTTCCAGGCTGGCTCCTGATCTTGGCCTTCCCAGAGCTCAGGACAGCAACCAAGAAGCCTGGTTTCTCTTGGGCCACCTTAGGGTCTTAGGGACAGGCCTGTGGTGTCTTGAGGGGCCCTGTATTCATATTGAGACCCTGGATTTTAGCTATGCTATCCACTGCTGATCAAATACAGGTGATTTTCATAATTGGGGAGAAAAGGTAAGGGACTTTGAAGTGTATGCAACTGGACTCTATCCCAGTCACTGTTGCCTCCATTTATTTACACTCATCTTTTTTAGATGCTATCATCGCTTTGCCTCCCTTGGGAGTGTTCTTTTATTTTCTCTAAGTAAGATAATGTCTCATATGTTTTCCAAAATTTGAATACATTGGTAGACCTTGCTTATTTCACTAAATATGCTAAAAGTAGAATTCCTAGAACTTTAAAAAAGGCAAAACTTAGGGGCACCTAGGTGGCACAGTGGATAGAGCACTGGCCCTGGAGTCAGAAGTACCTGGGTTCAAATCTGGTCTCAGACACTTAATAATTACCTAGCTGTGTGGCCTTGGGCAAGCCACTTAACCCCATTTGCCTTGCAAAAACCTTAAAAAAAAAAAAAGGCAAAATTCCTAGTTCAACTTGCACTCAATGAACTTTTTCTTTGTAGTTGTTAAATTTTGCTGAAAGACCCTTTTTTTTAGGGTTTTTGCATGTAAGCAATACTTACATGTTATTTACATTTAGTTACTTTACACAGTATTTTCCCTATCTGCAAAAAAAGTATTATTATTAGTCTGAACAAGGGTACCTGAGTAACTTTCTGGGCAGTTCACATGCTTCTTTGCATTGTGATCCCAAGTTGAAAAAGCCAGGTCTTTGTGTTCAGGTATTGCACTGGGAATATTTCCTGTGATCTCCGACAGGTGCAGAGTGTAGTCTGTTTCTTTACTTCCCAGGCTAAATGAATACTCAATGTAACGCTTGTTGTCTTTCCAATCTTCCAGCTCGATTCGTAAAATGTAATCGGATTGCTTTACTATGGAGTAGATCTTCTCTAGGCCCAACCAAAATTCTCCTGCAAAGAAAAGTTTCATGAATCTGTAAATATGAATTGCAGGTAGGGTACAGTTATTTAAAAGAGCTTGACTTATTGATTTGATTAAATCAATTTTATTAATATTCTGAACTTCTGATCATTTTAGATGGTCTCTTGAAATATTCCTTGTTTATTTTTATGCATAGTAAAACTGAGAGATTGGAATTATGTGACATCTTATATTTTAGGAAAAAATAAATTATATAGTAGAGTTGACAGCTTAATTCTTAAAAGGGACACATCTGACATATGTGAACCTCACTAGGTGTTTTGTTTTGTAGAAAACTGTTTAGATCGGCTCTCTATTAGATTATTTCATTTCCAAAGGATCAAAATCCATGTTGGATCCAGTTATGTGTGACATTGACTCATTTATTAAGAGTATTTCAGACAACCTTTGAAGGGTTTTTTTTTAACTTAGAATAAAAATTGGTTTCTAAGTGTCTTAAATTGAAACCATCGTTATCTCTTCAAATGTAATCTTGGTCTGTTCTTTTTTGCTTGACATCTTCCAAAATCATATATTTGTATACTTTTCTTAAATGAAAAGTTCACCAACCTTCCTATTTCTTCAGTAGACAGCATACATAAAATACACATAAACAAGTCTACACATTTTTACTTGAAAAGGCACTTTTCACATATGTAGTCCTGTTTCTGACCAGAAGTTTGGTTTATAGAATTTTGAGGTTAAACAAAGCATTACTGGGAGGGGAAAGACCCTGACTCTCTGGATTTGTGACTGGTTTCTTTATGCACAAACTTCAGGTTGCGATTTAAGAGTAAGAAGTTGCAAATGCTGAGAATTTGCTTTGAATATGACTGCCAGGGGATGCAGTGGCCTTCACTGGCCATGCTCCAGTGCTCCCCAGAGTTAGCCTTGCTTAACTGAGGGTCCAGAAGGTCACTGGTATCTAGTTACCTAGATCTGGGGTTGGAGTGGATCTCTGAGATCACCTAGTCCAACCTCTGTGGACTGAGGCTCAGGGAGTTAAAGGGAACACAGTCATGAGTGTCAGAGGCAGGATTAGAATCCAGGTCTTGTGATCCAGAGCCAAGACTCATTCTGCCATCATGCAGACAGCTTAGGAGTGTGCTTGATGAGACTTGCTCATCCATGGGAAATCACATTAATAGTCTTCTATTGTATATATGGATGTTTATGTAAAAAAATTGGGGGGAAAATTCATTTTAGGTTAAGGTAGTTGACAAAATAGCGAATTGGACCTTTTTTAAAAAGAAAACTTGAACTGCAATGAATTGTTTTCTAATTTCATTCAAGAGATGAAAGAGCCTATAAACTACAGGTTCAGCAGTTTTGTTTGTAGAAAATTTATGTCTCAAACAGATAATTCTGATAAATTTATTTGCTGGCAATCAGCATTCTCACAAATTTTTAATTCTTAAATACAGGATTGGACTTTCTATGGTATACATTCATACATACATATATGTCCCATGTTCTGATGCATGCCGTGTGTATAATCCTATCTGAGGTGGCCTTGACCCTAGGACTCTCCAGGCCCTTTCAAAGTGACTGTTTTCAAAGTCATTCAGCAGTGTTATTTACTTGTTGAAATACTCTCTCCTTTTCCAACTACATTTCTGTGTGAGACTGAATTCTTTTTGTAGGCTTAAACCAAAACATATTAGAATAGATTGAAGTTGTGAGAATCCAGCTATTTCTTACTTTAGACATGGAAAATTTGTACAAAATTATGTAAAATAATACCACACTTCTTATTAAATTTTTGTTACTTTGAAAATGTAGTTATATCTCATAAAATACACTATATATGTTACCATGTAACTGGTTTGTTATTTTAAAATGGATTCATATATTTCAAAAATGCATCAGTATTACATTCTACCATAGTAGATATTGAGATGCAACCTATGTGAATAAATGCTCTTGGAAGGGGACCTCCGTCTTTTAGAGTATAAAGGGTAACTGAAACCCCCATTAGTTTGAGAATTGTTGCTCTGGTTAAGCCTCTGAGATCTTAAGCTGCATTGAGGGGGGTTTCCTGATCTGAGAATTCATTATACACCAGTGAAGTTCTGGGTGCAAACCCATTGCTATTGGTCTAAAAGGACGTATTCAGTCACACACTTGTACAGCTGCCCAAAGAGCTGCCCTTTCCAGTTGAGGGTGCTAATAAGGAAGTTGGATGACCTTACCATCAAGACTCCCAAATCCATGTTGATAGTTCTCCCAGGTTTCATTGAAATTTTGGGATCCATTCATTCGCTGTTGAATTACTGTCCATGAACTGCCTGAGAAGGATGAAGAAGCATTTTCAGTTACAGGAGAGAATGCATATGCAAAAACATGTCTTTTTATGATCAACTGTCCTGTGCCATAGTTTAGGAACACTCCGTGCTATTTTTCTGTTGGGTGCTCCAGTGAATACTGTCCCAGGCCCTTTGCCTCCGATTGCCTCAGTGTCCTCAGCTGTAAAATGAGAGTGCTCATGGCCTCTCCCTGCCAGGTTGGGCATGAGGCTCAAATGAGAGCATAATTGTAAGGTGTGTCCGATAGAAAAGCATATTCCCTTCCTCCTTTCTTATCGCAAACTATAGAGATCTCCAAAAGTTGAACAAAGAACACCTGGAAAACTCTAATGACAGCACACTTTGCTCACTTGATCTGACTCATTCTCATTAGTAGGTACTTGATAGTGGCATTTCAGTTGGATACAGTGAGCATCTATTGATTGCTCTCTCTTCGGCCCCCATTGTGCTGTGACTGGGGTACACAGACCAAGCTGAGGGGGGCTCCACTCGCTGATGGGCCTCTTCTACTGGAGGTGTGTCAGATCCCCAACTGGGAGTTGGGCAAAGACGTGAACTGAGAGTTTTCTAATGAAGAAAGCCAAGCTACCGCTAGCCATCTAAAAAAATGTTTCAACTCATGAATAATTAGGAAAATGCAAATTAAAGCGGTTCTTAGGTTCATCTCCTACCCATCCAGTGAACAAAGCAGAAAGTAAAAGGATCTGCAGAAATCAGGTTACATGGAATGCCCAGTCTGCTTCTGACCTGGCTCCTTGGGATAAGTGTGGCATGAGGCCACTGGGTTACTCAGCTGGCATCTTGGGACCTGTTGACACTGCATAGAAGACATTGTAGCAGCTCTTTTTGTGGACAACAAAGAGCTAGAAACCTGGAGTGACTTTGAGGAAGGGATGACTGAACTTAGACTGGACTGTAGGCCTGCTTGAATGGGGCTGTGCTGAAGGAGGTGGCTTCAGAGCAGCCTGGGAAAACTTGGGTGAAGCGACTGATGCCCAGTGAAGGAGCTGAGCAGAGAAACCATCAACAACTGCCCTGGAGAGACCAAGAACTTGGAAAGGCCCATGGGCTCTGGTCACTGCAGTGACCCCAAGGTCCCTCCTCATGGGGGGACAGAGTCAGGTGGCAGAGGGGGCCTATGGGGCTTGGTCCAGGGCCATGGGGGTATTTGTTTGGTTTTACTATTGTTGCTTTGGCTTTCTTTTCTTTTTAATGGTGCTAGTAGGGTGAGAGAAAATGAAGAAATCAATTTGTTAATTGAAAAAAATAAAATTAATCTAAAAACACTTAAACCAAAGGAAAAAACCCAATAGAATGTAAGCTCTTCAAGTCAGGAGCTATATTAATTTTAAGCTTTGTATCACCAGTGCCCAAGGCACATTAGATACTTAATGTTGGTTGTTTTTGTATCACATTTTTGAATAAACAACAGCAACTCTGGAAGGTAAATGTTATTATTAGCTCTGTTTTATAGATGAGAAAACAGAGGCAGACGGAGGTTATGTGACTTGGCCAGGCTCACCCAGCTGGGAAGTGTGTGAGATGAACGCTGGTCAAGCTCTAACCAGTCCCCTCCCTCACCTTCCCCCCCACTCCCTCTTGCTCTTATCCCTGAAGAACCAACTAGACCTTTCCATATGACTTGCCGCTAAAATCTTCCAGTTCTTGCCCTGTCTTTGCATTTGACCTGAGACCATGGACTGCCTTTCTTTCTCCCTCAGACTCCCGCTCTTCTCAAAGGACTTTCCATAGAAAAGCTTAGTCAGTGTCTTTGACTGTATTCATTTGAGCCTAACTGATGCTGCATATCAGAGTGGGTATTGTGAAATGGTTAACCAGGGAAAGAAGGTCTGCCAAGGAGTTCTAAAGGCCTTGCTGTTGGCATTGCCCAGTCAGTAAAGTAGCCCCACTGCTTCCCTTTGGTCTGGTCTGTTTACCTGATTTCATTTCACAGTAGACATTGAAGACTTCGGATTGGCTGGGCCATATGGCGTATATGCCGCTCGAATGCAGGCCTCCCTCATAGAGGGCAGAACAGTCAGACGGCACGTCTAGAATTGGGGCAGAGCAGAGTGGGAGTCAGGAAGGACTGGGTGAAATGATGGGATTAGGCAGGGAGCCTGAGCTGTTGGGTCCTAGGCTTTGCTGAGTCTTTGACCACAAAACATTTTGTTGCCAGTGCATCTTTTACTGGTTCCTGCTACACAGTGACTGTATCAGAGGGTTTTAAAGCCAAGAAACTGATGTTGGATCAGTAATTTCTTTGAGGAAACATTTACGAAATATGCCTGAGAAAAAGAATCAGACCTTGAAAGAGATGCAGGAAAAATGGAAATGACTGCTGGCCAGTTTTTCAGACTGATTGGGTTTGGGTCAGAGACTCTTGATTCCCAAATCTGGGTCTGTTCCTACAATGGGCTTGGACCATGATTTTTTTTTTTTTTTTGCAAGGCAATGGAGTTAAGTGACTTCCCCAAGGTCATACAACTAGGAAAATGAAAATTAAAGTGGTTCTTAGGTTCCATCTCCTACCCATCCAGTGTGTGTCTGAGTCAAATTTGAACTTAGGTCCTCCTGACTCCAGGGTGGTGCTCAATCCACTGCGCTACCCAGCCACCCCAGATCTGGTGATTTTTAAGGTTGCTTTTTACACCAACTCTTGATCATCACCTATTATGGTAGATCTGGAAAAAAGTCTCCATTGCTTGTGAAACACTCTTGTGCCCTCTCCCTCCTGTGACTCCCCTAGGTATGTGGTGCTGCTGCTGGATTGTGATTTGGGAAATTTTCCAGCGAGCCTTGGCTCCTGGTGACCAAACTGGCTTGGTGTTTTTCAAACTTTTTTTTTTTAGATTTTTGCAAGGCAATGGGGTTCAGTGGCTTGCCCAAGGCCACACAGCTAGGTAATTATTAAGTGTCTGAGATCGGATTTGAACTCAGGTACTCCTGACTCCAGGCCAGTGCTCTATCCACTGTACCACCTAGCCACCTCCCCTCCCCATTTTTCAAACTCTTAATCCCCTTTCGGAGTTGAACATTCCTGTTTTAGGCAAGCTCCCTTCTGGGGCCCTGCCAAACAAGCTTGACAAAGCTGTTGTCTTACCGCCAAGTTCTGTAGACTTGGTTCTGTTGATTGGAAGAGATGGAATGGTCCGGGGTGCTCTTTGCCGTGAAGAGAGTGAGTTGTCTGTGGCTTCTTGAAAACCTGTCTTTCTTAGCTGATAAGAGAATCATGGACATAAGATTACTCTTCTGATGGAGAAGGGGTTCGGGAGGGGCTGACTAAGTAGAAGATGAGCAGCCTGGTGCCTCAGAAGGGACAGCTCCCTCACTTCTGGTCTTACTATTTTGGGCGGAATGGGGACCCCCCCCCCGGGAGCCTCAGTGGATGAGAGCCCAGATCCAGGTGACCCCTTCCCCCTCTGTGGTCTACACAACTCATTCAGCCATTGTTTCACTCGCGAGAGGGACCTCCACTCTTGTCATATCTGGGTGATGCTTTGAAAGTTCTAATTCTCGTCCTCACAACATCCTTAGTAAGCAAGTAGTGTAAGTCTGTTCATTCTTACTTGACAGATGGAAGCTGAGGCTCAGAAAGCATGCCCGGCTTGCCCAGCCCCTCCCAGCAAGGGAGCATCCTGGAACCTGATGTCTAGTCCAGGCATGCAAAGGTCACACTCCTAACAGATTAGACATCCTTTCACCCTTCCTTCCTCATTCCGTGCCCGAACACTCTCCACTCGAGTTCTAAAAGAAAGACCTCCAGTGGAGGCCCCATGGTCCCTCTGCCAGTCAGCTGAGGAAAGCAGTGTGCACTCTTAGCTCAGTATCTAATAGCCATGCATCTTCCCTTGGCTGGATGGAGCCAGACCTGCCTCTCTAATCTGCAGGTGCTTCTCAGGGGCTGCAGCCGCAGAGTCCCACGCCTTCCTGCCCCATTGGAGATGAGCATCCGTCCAGGAGGTCAGGAGGCTGCAGTCTGTGCCCCCGCTCCTGTTGAGAGCCTTTCAAATTTAGGCAAGAACCGACCAAGGTTTGTACCCCCCCACCCCACCCAGGACCATCCTGTGAGGAGGCAGTGAAGGAGTCCCTAGTGGAGAAGAGTAACATATATAATAATGGTGGCATGTTGTGCTTTACAGATTGCTTCCTTCGCAGCAATCTTGGGATGTAAGTGGTGCAAGTAATCCCATCCCCATTTATGGAAAAGGAATCTGAGCCTTGCTGAGCCTGAGGGGCTTATCTAATAGGCAGGAGCTGAGGAAATCCCTCCCTTGCTTGTTCTGAGCACCGGCCTGGCGCTCTCTGCTACCATGGCAGGGCCTAGGGCCACTCTTCAGTGAGACCTTACCTGGTGTTCCATTTCTTTGATTTGGCTGTGCTGCTTGTTAAGTTGCTGGTACTGTTCTTGGACCGTTTGGAAAAGCTCTTTGATGCTGTGATCTTGCTGCTCTACAAAAGTCTAGAAATGAGGTCTGGTTAGAGGCTGTCCTGGCTGGCCGGGCCCACCCTGACCCTCTGACCTTGGAGCCCTTGTCTCCCATTTCTGCCTGGAGGTTTCCCATGACAGTCTGCACATGTGCCTTGATGTTGGATTTCAAATCGAAATTCTTTGTAACTTTTACTGAATTGACTCTTTATTTTTTGCAATTTGCTTTAAAAAGGAAATCTTTATGAAACATTGAAGTTTGAATATAAAGACTAAACAGACTGCCTTCTTTGGGGGGGGTGGGAGGAGGGAAGCAAGATTAGGGGGAAAATGCTAAAATTCAAAATAAATCAATAAATTTAAAAGTTAAAAAAACATATTCAAGTTTGGAAAACACAACTCTTATCCAAAATAATACTTGAATTTTGATTTTCCTGAAACTCTTTTCCTCAAAATCTTATCTGCAAATCTAACCTATTTCAGATAACAATGTTTAGAAACCTGAAATAGAGGGAAAGTTCCCAAATAGAGATGTTCTTTCTTTGTTTTAGTTGTACTTACCTTAAGGAAGGTCACTTCTTGGTGTTCCTGGCCTACAGGTTGACTGTGAGTGATCATACTGAGCTTCTCTTCTAATGACTTCACTTTCTGTTGCAGTTGAATCTTTTCTTCTAAGAGATCTTCCAACTTTAAATTCAGTTCAAGAGATAAATTTTTCATTTCTTCATTTCTGGCTTGAAGATTTGATGTTGTTTTTCGGAGTTCTCTCTCTTCTTCTTTGATCTCATTGGTTTGTATCGAGAGATCGTAAAAAGATTTATCAAATATGTTCAGTTTTTGAAATATGTCATTAATTTGACTCTTTGTCTTGTGAACAAAGTCTTTAAGACCATGTCCTAACTGAAGGAGGCCATTGGCTAAGATTTTTACATCATCCAGCATAGCAAATCTTGATTTTGGCCCTGGAGGGAGAGGGTCAAACGGGGAAGATTCCTGGTCAATTTTAGAGGAAATCACAAGAGGGACAATTAAAAAAATTAGGGAAATTGCTTTCATTTTTTTTTCTGATTTGTGTTATTTATAAGAGGTCTGGAAACTAGTTTCCTCCTAAAACTGACCCAGATTGCTGAACTCTATATATACTGCTTGTTGCTTCATAAAAGGTAAGCTCCAGAGAAAATGTAGTTGATCATTAAACTATGTTAACCTGAACGAGGGTAACCCTTTTCTTTATTCAGTTAGGTCAGTTTTACTAAGCAGTAGTTTTAGGAAATTATCAAACAAATGTGCTTAAAAATTGAATATGTAAGAATGTAGGACTGCTTTTTTTCCTTTTCTGTTTCCCAAAACTGGTTTTAGGTTATGATAATACTGAAGTGAATTGTAAAGCAGAAATGAGCCCTTTTATCAGCACAGAAAATGAAATGCAATTTTCATTGAGGAAGTAATGGGTAAACTTAGATGTATAACTGCTTTTTTTAAAAAAATGTATTTTAAAGATTATTTTGGGGGCAGCTAGGTGGTGCAGTGGATAGAGCACCGGCCCTGGAGTCAGGAGGACCTGAGTTCAAATCTGGCCTCAGACACTTAATAATTACCTAGCTGTATGGCCTTGGGCAAGCCACTTAACCCCATTTGCCTTGCAAAAATCTAAAAAAAAAAAAATTGTTTTGAAATTAGGAGGGCTTATACTGCAATAAATATATGGTGCCATTGCTATGAAGAAACTTTCCTAGACAGACCATTGATGATAAGAATGAGAGGCCCTTACAAGAGAGGCATTTTAATTTTCAAAACCAAGCACTTGTTACCTAACTTTTGATATTCCTAGGGGTCTGGTGGACTACATCTCATTTCCTAGGGGACAAGTTATCAGGGGTGACCTTTGATTTGCCTACCCTGCCAAGTTTGACCTCATTTTCCTTGTGCTTGTCCTCTGACCTTTTCACACATCTATTTTAGATGTTCTTACCTGTCCTAGTGGTGGGAAGGGACATGGGTGTTCAACTTTGCAGAAGAATGCTGAGGGCTTCTGTGCCAGCCCTGCTTGGTTGGTTCCTGGCTTCTGATGTCACCGGCAGGGAGGTGCCACTCCTCGGCTAAGTGTCTCCCTTGAGCACAGCATGAGGCTGAAACTGTGAAGATGTGGAGACATCTGGAGGGTCCCGGCCAAGGGAGAGTGGCTGTCTAGGGGGCAGATTCTCTAAGGGTTCCCCAACCCCACCAAGATTCCTTGAGGAAGCTGGCCTCTGTTTGTACCAGATTGCTAATGTGGATTTTGAAACACATTGGAAAGTTCCACTTTCAATGATTTAGACCAGAAATCCCTCTAAGAGAGGCATGGTAGCTACAGCTATATTGAAATCTGCTACGTGCCCACACACTCCTGTGGGCTTCCCTTATCCTGTTCTCTCTGGGATCTTTATCATGGCCATTCCCTTTGTCCATGCTGCTGTTTTCCATTCTCCTCTCACATCTACCCAACTCAGTTGTTCTTTTTCCTCGCTGTCACCAGAACCTGCGCACCCTGAGATCCGGAGCTGTTGGCTTTTCTGTGTCTCCCCATCACTTAGCATGGCACTTGATAAATGCTTCCTTCATTCTTTCACTTGTTCACTCCTGCATGCGTTCTTGTCCTCTTCAGATAGATGGTGGAGAGCTAAACAGAAGCAGCACCAAACCAGAAACAAACAGCTACTTCCGAGTTCTGCTTCCTGGCATATTTGTAGTTTCTGGGGCAGGTAATGCTTCAGTATTTTGTGGTTTTCATGAAGAGAGGAAGAGAAGGAGGAGAAAGGAATTAACAAGGCCATTTCTGGGTTCAGCACCTAGTGGAGGACTCCAGTGCAAAATTTTTATTTAAGAATCTGAAATCCAAGTTTATGTTCCTGGTATTTCTATTTGTTCAGAATGTGCCATCGTATGTGTGTGTCTTGCTAATTATTTCATCTGGCTGCATTCCTTGCCTGTCTTAATTTCTGTATTAGATTGTTTAAATACATTACAATTTTTAGAGGACATTTCCCCTTTTTTTAATCTCATTTAATTTTAATATCTAGAAAATTCTATAAGTGAAGCAGGTACCATTTCCTTCATTTTACAGATGTTAAAACTGAAGCTCAAAGAGATTAATTGGCTTAAGATCCAGGACTATGTTTCTATCCGTGATTATCTGACTTCTGATTTAGTAAACCTCACAACTTCTTGGGTCATATCAGGCTTATTAGGACTAGAGACTCTTTTGGTTAACTTCTAACATAGAAGTTCAGATTTGGAAGAGACTTGGGAGAACATTTCGTCCTATCTGGTCCCAAACAAGAATGTTCTCTTTACTATTTCTGATAAGTGGTCAGTTAGACTTTATTTGAACACCTGCCATAGGGAGGAACCCAAATACTTCCAAGCACAACCCATTTGTTTTTGGGAATAACTTTAATTGTTTAATATCTAATGTCAAATTTATTTTGTCTCTTTTCAGTCTCCCCCCCTTAACCCTATTTCTTTCCTCTGAGATTATGTTGAAGAAATAGGTAATCCCCTTTCTATCTACTAACCTTACAAATAGTTGAAGACAACTAGAAATCTCCTTTTCACCAAGCTAACATATCCCCCATTCCTTAGAATGCATTCCCAGTTCTTCAACGTCCTGATTGCCCTCTCCTGGACACATTCTTACTTGGGCAGAGAAGTAGAGCATATAGAAGAACAGATATACTGGCCTCAGACACTTAATAATTGCCTTGTTGTGTGACCTTGGATTAGTCACTTAACCCCATTGCCTTAAATAAATACATTTTTTTTAAAAGACTAGATATGCTCTGTCCATGACTGACCATAAGGAGAATACTGTCTTTTGAGTTTAGACTCTTTATTTGTCTTAATTCTTTAATTCTCTTGGCTGCCATATTGTGGGGTTAATTCATTTTGACCCAATAGTTTTTCTAAAATACCAGGTCTTTTCAAATATGCTTCCTCCTGGATATTGTTGTCTAGCTGTGCTTTCTCCATCTTAGACTTATCAAGTTGATTTTTGAATGTTCATAAAAAGCTTTCTGTTTACTCAGTTAAATTTCATCATATCAAATCTGGCTCAACATTCTAGTCTGTCAAGATAATTGCAAATATTGACTCACACAGAGTCTTAGTTGTTCTTCACAGCCCAGTGTTCTCTGCAAATTTGCTACACGCTACATGCTACATGCAAATGCCATTAAACAACACTGAGTGGAGTCAGGACAGATCTCTGATACACCATGTTGGAGATCTCTTCCCCATTGGCATCAACCATTCAGGACTTCTCTGGGATTCTTCTGTTCAGGGAGATCTGAAATACTCCAGTCATAGAAGTGGACAATTCACAGCTCCAAGTTGTCCGTAGGAAGTCTAGGAGAGACTTTTTCTTTTCACTCCTTTGCTTCATATTTTATATTTATAGCAGTCCCTTGAATTACCAGTCTTGCAGTTCTGCTGAAAGAGGAAACAAAATGAATCTGGCATGCCTGTACCTGATGAAGCCATGGTATTTCTTCAGGATAATTTCCTTCTTTTCTAGTTGTTCATGAGTCAATTTCTTAATGATGCATTTTCTAATTTGCTAGAAATCAGAGTTAAGATGACTGTAACTTTCATTCTCCCCCTGTTCCTTATTTTTAATTGGGTCACCACTTGGCCTTTCATGGTCCTGTGCTGATGTTCCCCTTCACCACTGACTCTCAGTGATACTGACAGTTGTTTAGCCATCATATATGCCAGGTTTTTAGTACCTTTAGGCCAAGGACTTCAGCTCCTGAAGGGCTGCTGTCTCCTACCTTACTGTTAATTTCTTATTAGCCATTTTTATTTGTTTGCTTTCAGTCCAAAGATCATTCCCTTTAGGAAAGAAAATAAGCAAAATAAATATTAATTTAAGTACTTTTGCCTTTCCTCCCCCATCTGTTATCATTGTGTCGTCCACTCCAAACAACAGTTCTGGCCTTTCTTTGATCTCTCTCCTTTTCCCAACACACACACACACACACACACACACACACACACACACACACTCACTCACTCACTATACAGAACCCCTCTTTTTTGCTGTTTTATTTGTTTTTCAGAGTTCTCACTTCATATCCAGGAACCCTTTTTTAAAAAAAAATCATCTGCTTTGTACAAAGCTCTGTAGTAAGTGAGATTAAATGTGAACATAAATGATGATGCTACAAAGGGATGAAGGTGGGTGTTTTGGACAGGTATACAGGAGGTTGATGTGTGAAGTTCAAGGGGAGGCGTCGGACCACTACTGCAACTGGAGGTCCCTGGCAGGAGCTGAATGATCACTGGTGGGGAATTCTGTTCAGATCTATATTAGACTAGATAGCTCTTAAGTGCCTTTTTAACCCCCAGGTAGCTGCCAGACAGCCTGAGAGAGCCAAAATAGTAGCTTTGGACATGGATTAATTAGAGACCTAGCTTCAGACTATTCTGGTGGTTCCTTGTTGGATTATTGGGCAATCACTTCACTTATACCTGCAAAATGAGAAATAATAATCATGTGGATGATGCTTTATGCTTTGTGGTATGCTTCTGGATCCTCTTAGATGTGGGCACCTCATGCATCCCAGAAACCACTTCAGGCAGGTCCCAATTACTGCACATAAGGGATTTCCAATGAGTAGTCTGCTCCATATGAAATTATATTAAAATTTGGCCATTGGTTCCAACCCAATTGAAATATGCAGTACAGATTCATGCTAATTGATCTGGGTTACTTATCTGTGTACATGTTGTTTCTCACCATAAAAGGAAATCTTTCTGATGGCAGAGGCTGTTACCCTTTTTGTCTTTGTATCTCTGGCACCTTTCATGGCACTGGAAGCATAGTAGGGCTTAATAAATGTTTGTTGATTGAAAAGAGTTGTAAAGCCCCTTGCAAACATTTCAGTCTGTGTAAATCATTTTTATTATAGAAGAGGATGATCAGGAATGGCTCCAAAGAGGGCTTGGTATGTAAGTTTGTGTTGTGAAGAATGTAGAGATGAAGAGGGCCAGGGAAGATGTTCTAGGCTGGCACAGATATGGAGGCAGCAGTGAATCATCACCTTTGGTGGAAGTGTTGAAAGGGTAGGGAAGCCAAAGAGGATGAGGTGAGGCTGCCTAACCACAGCTAATGGAAGGTTTTGAAAGCTAATAAGCATTTAAACTTGTAGACCCAGTGCCATATGGGTACCTCCAGCTGCCCATTTAGCCCTCATTGGATGGGGCTAGAAGGTCCATTTTGGTATTGAACTGAAAAGGAGAGGTGTAGACAGAAGGGAGGCTCTAGAATTCTCTAGGAACTCATTTGCCACTGAAGGTTCATCTTTCTTAGGCCTCTGTTGCGTTTGGCAGAAGTGGCAGCTGCTGTTGACTCTTTCTTCCTGGAAGAGAAGGGGCAGATAGAGTGGTTGTGGTGCTAGTGTTCTTTGGGATCTGCCCTTCATCCACCGTTTTGTGACATGGTAACTTAAGTAACGAGGGTCTCAAAGGCTTTTATTTCAAAGAGACTTTGTTCAGTCTCTAAGTCTGAGGCTTGAGGTTGCCCATAGGCTGATGTTTCACAGAATGGGAACCATTTTTCAGAAGAGGGATGGGAGCTTGAATGAGGTACTCTGGCCCTCCTTCTGCCTGGTTCTTGAAGCTCTCGCTCTGCCCTTTGGGCACAGAAATACATAGGACCTGATCCCATGGCAACAGTGGGCATGTCTAGTCCATTCTGAAATCTGGTAGAACAAAAGGTCATCTAGCTTCTGTTTGAAGACCACGGATGAAGAACAAATTGTTGGGAAGTATTTCCCTCTTTACATTGTTCCTTGTCCCTGGTTTTGCCCTCGAGCCAAACAGTTCCCACATAAGTCATCTGCCATTGCACAGAGCTTTGAGATGCTCAAATAAACCTATCCCTTTCCTTTAGTCTCTCGTTGGGGCTAAACATCCCCATTCTGTATCTTTAGCCCTACAACATGATCATCACTATTTGATAGCCTTCTAATACACAGTCTTCAGCTTTAAAATGAATTTCTTTCCTAAGATGTGGGGTTTAGAACTCTATTCTACATATAGTCTGATTAAGCCAATGTCATAGATCCATCACCACCTAGCTTGAGAAAGGACACCATTTGGGCCTTTAATTTTCTTTTCTTTTCTTTTCTTTTAGGTTTTTTGTTTGTTTGTTTTTTTGGCAAGGCAGTGGGGTTAAGTGGCTTGCCCAAGGCCATACAACTAGGTAATTACTAAGTGTCCGAGACTGGATTTGAATTCAGGTACTCCTGACTCCAGGGCCACTGCTGTATCTACTGTGCCACCTAACTGCCCCCCTCTTTTTTAAGGTTTTTTGGCTTTTAATTTTCTTGAGAATTTCCCCTGATCTTCAACAGAATCCTCAAAGGATGTGATTTACCAATATAGCAAAATCTAGAAAAAGAGTTTTAGCATTGGGAGAATTAATGGTGTTTTTAGAATTATTTCATTTGTCTTTTTTAATTTCTTCTGTCTGAGTGGAACAGAACTCGTTTTTCCTTGAATTTCTCTTTATACAAACAAAACTGATTTAACTCATTATTTTGGAGAATATCCAGTTACTAAAAATATCATCTTTCAAGAAAACTAGGGAATTTTCAGAGCAAGTTAAAAGACAATTCTTAACTTCAGAAATCTTAAAGCAGCCAAAAGATTTCAGCCCTTTAAAATATTTGGATACTTTTTATCCATGTTTGAAATAGCAGGAAAGCAAAGTCCTTTCTGCTCCCCTGATAGTTCAGTGGATAGTGATTGTGAAATCCAAGGAAGGTGTGATTTCCTAATATTTCACTGGCATTTTTGTTTCTTAGAATATTGCTACTGGTTTCATTTCTTTTCACTTTCTAGTATACTTCATTTTTTTGTCCTCTAGCCTCTTTAATTTGTCTTTAGCTAATTTGTTCCTTGTGTAGCCTCTAATACTCATTGAAAAGATCCTAATTAAGTGATTGCAGATTAATGTTCCATTAGAAATCTATACAGGGGTAGAAAATGTCATCCATTTCCAGAGAGGGAACTGTGGAGTTTAAATAAAGACCAAAGCTTACTACCTTCAATTTTTGAAAGTTCTTTTATGTATTATGTTGTTTTTTTCTCTCTAATATTTTTTCTTCCATTTGGATTTGATTCTTCTTTTGCAGCATAATTAATATGGATCTGTTTAGCATAATTACACATATAGAGCCTATATTAGACTGCTTTCTGTTGGGAAGGGGGGAGGGAAGGGAGGTAGGGAGAAAAATGTAAAACTTAAAACCCTAAAAAATGATTGGTGTATAAACAAATAAATAAAAATGTTAATTATTCAAAAGGAAATTTATACATACCCTTTGATGTGAATGATAATGTGATTTAATAAGCCAAATTTCACTCTCTACTTGCTCAGAAATAGATAATCTTTAGAAATCATTAGGCATTTAATAAGTGTTTATTTACTATGTTATAAGGAGAAGTGAAGGCAATCAAGAACTTATTTCAGTTTTTATTTTAAGGAAGAAAATCACAAATATATTAGTGCTTTTTTTTTTGAAGAATGAAAAGAGGGTTTCTAACTAGTAGATATTTCAAGTATTGTGGGAAGCTGTGATATACCTGAAAAAGATCTGGAAGTTTTAATGGACCCCTAGAGACTCACATGAGTCATCAGTGTGATATGGCAGGCAAATCACATATTATGTCAGGTATTGTCAGGTATTGGATATTTTAATCTGCATTTCCTGTAGCAGCTGAGTGGGGTGGTGACTTGCCATGTGAACACTCAGCTGGTCAGGGAGAGAGACAGGATGTGGAGGCAAGGATGTCTTGACTCCATTCCAACACTGACCACAGCATGCCACCCCACTATCTTGAGCCCTCAAAGACAGAGATAATGATAGTCCACTGTGTGTGTGTGTGAGAGAGAGAGAAGCCTCAAGCACTGGGTCAGGCCCAATTATCAGGGGACATCTGGAGAGGGAGCATCTTCTTTTGTGACCTTCTCTGTCCCAGGTTAGAAGTGGGCAGTGCCAAGTCTGGTGTGGTCCCAGAGCTATGGGCATGGAACCAGAAGGTTGGTGTGCCCCCATGTCATTGTCTATGCAACCTTGGGCAGGACCCTGATGGAATTGGCCCGGATGCTTGCTGAGGTCCTTTCTAGGCCTTGAGTTGAACCCTCAAGGAATGTTTGGAGATAAGTCCATTGGACCTTGTGAAGGAAAAAGCTTCATTTGGAAGAGCTGTCCTGAGCCAACAGTCAATGTCAAGTTGGAGGCCAAGCCTTCTTGCAGAGCTATCCCTTGTATGCTACAGGGAAATAGTGTTTCCCAAGACCAACCTCTCCCAGGTAGATGCAATGCTTGTTTGTTTGTTTTTTAATTTTATTTTATCTTTCCAATTGCACGCAAAAGTAGTTTTCAACATTCATCCTTGGCGGCTAGGTGGCACAGTGGAAAGAGCACTGGCCCTGGAGTCATTAGTACCTGAGTTCAAATCCCGCCTCAGACACTTAATAATTACCTAGCTGTGTGGCCTTGGGCAAGTCACTTAATCCCATTTGTCTTGCAAAAAAAAATCCATTGTTTTTTTCAAGTTTGCAGTGCTCATCATTGATCCTGCAGCAGGTGGCTCGACACACTATAGCTTCTCCCTCTTTTCCACTATATGAGTAAACTTAGGTGTGTGGACTGAGCAACTATTCATGATTAAGCTGCCTCGGAGGCCAGTCTGCTCTTCCGAAGCAGCAGAATCTGCGGGAGCAGCTTCCATGGTGGCTCTCAACCTCCCTCCAAAGAGGAATTGGTGCTGGGGTGGAAATGATGGGCAGCTTGGGAAGAAGCGACTACACTTGTAGAATTTAGGTGAGGAAAGAGGAAGGCCAAAGCAGTTTAACCAGCAACCTAGATTTTTGGAGAGTAGGGTCTAGAGCCTAGAGAAAGCCCCAATGGGTGGCTCAGGACTGGCACTCTACAAGTGAAGTCATCCTCAAGAAAGCTAGGTAGGTCCCAAGAGAGAAGCAAGGTCAATGAGGAGGAAGAGGAAGAGTGATGACGATGAGAATGATCCATCCATCTGTGCATGCAGAGACTCTTGTGAACCAAGTGAAATTTTTAAAAGATATTGAAGTATAAAAAATAAAAAATAAAAGATATTGATGAGAGCAGCAGGGACAGATGAGAGGACACCATGAAAGCAACAATCAGCCGATCAGAAACCACATAGTGCTGTGGGAGGTGTGAGGAGACACCGCAGAAGGGGCTTCCTGCCTCTCTGGTCAAGACAATTTCAATGACTATGTACAAAACAGGTATCAAGTAAATACCAGGATAAAAAGGTCATCCTGGGGAAGAAGAGACTTGAACTGGGACTAGAAGGAAGTCTGGGATTTTGAGAGACAAGGGGAAGGGAGATGAGCATTCTGAGGGAGGGCCAGAAGGCCATGTGCCTGGATCCTGTCGGTCATGGAGGGCATGATGCGCAGAGGTTGCCAGAGTACTTGGGGGGCTTTAGAGAACCGGCAGGGCCCGGAGGGGGCTTGTTGAGAGGGGGAGCCACAGGGTCAGGTGTGTGACCAGCAGCAATGCTGAGGTCCAGTCCTGGACCAGCCCGGTGGAGGACAGCCCTGCTCAAGACCACACCCAGAGCCATTCTGACAGAGGCATTCTCTGAATCCCCTATAGGTCTTGTTGGGCCCCAGGATGACCCTCAGGGAAACCACTGCCTGCTGCCCTCCTGAACTGGATTCTGGACCCTCAGAGCTCGAGGACTGTCACCAAAAGTGACAGAATTATTTCATTTTTAGTCTGGCAGGGACCTGAGAAATCATCTGTTCTTTTATTGAGAAGGAAGCGGGCCTCACCAAAGTTGTTAATGTGCCTGAGAAACATTGAGCTCACACTCCCGTGCGTAACCAGGCATGTGTGCACACGTGTTCATAGGTCATGCAGATACATACGTACAGAGATCTGTGTGTTGCTTGGAATTGGTGGTTCTCTACCACAAAACTCATCCCTTTCAAAGCTGGGCTCCCTGGTGCCTGAGAACAATCTTGATTTTTTTTTTTTATTTAAGGCAATGAGGTTAAGTGGCTTGCCTAAGGTCACACAGCTAGGTAATTATTAAGTGTCTGAGCCCAGATTTAAACTCAGACTCCAGGGCTTCTATCTACTGCATTACCTAGCTGCCCAAAGAACCCCAATTTTTAATAGCAGTGCCTTCACTTTCAACTGAATGTTTCAAGGGATAAAGTCCTGGGTTTTTGGAAAGCTGTAATTGAATTAAATTTAATGAAAGCAACTAATAACTGTTAGAGGCACCTACAAATTCTTAAATCAAAAACTATGGCTAAGTGGAAAGTTGATGTTACAGAAATGATTGCTCTGTTCTATGGACTGGCAGTCCAAGGGTTTATTCCTCATCTCTTCTGTGCTGGGAATGGTGTTCACAGCTGGAGATACAAAGGAAGGAGAGAATAGACTGTCCTTAAGAAGCTTACAGTGTAATGGAGGAGAGACAACAGTTTTCTTGTTGACAAGCTCCTGTGATGCCTTCCCCTCTTCCATTTCCATGTTCCTAGATATTTTTCTGATATTTTCAGAGTTGATATGATTTATGACAAATCTATTATTGGCTATATGTAATATGCCATTATTTATTATTACAACATATATAACATTTTATAAAATATAATAGTTCATTATAATTAAAAACTTCTCTTTCCATCCTTAAATTTACAGTTAAAATCCACTGCAATAAGGCAATGCCAATGAGATTTTGATTTCTCTCTTAAGGCATAGGTTATCCTGATATAATTCTCTATACAAAGCACCTTTTGAGTTTTCAAAACTTGCAGTGATCTGGAGATCCTGTAACAAATCAGCATTTGCTAGATGGAATCGGTTGGAACTAGAGACGTCTTTTAAACTTTGAGCGGGTATATGAATCCATGCTCATTTTAATGCAGTATTATTATTATTTGGGGTGATACTTGATGATATGCTTTTCCTTTATGTGAAAACTTACTATTGTTTGCACTACTGACTTCACAGGAATCTTCTCTACGTATATCCCCAAAGCCTAAATTTTGCAAATCGCCAAGGTTCCGCCAGAAACATTACTGTTAAAGTCCAGTTTATGTATGGAGAGGATCCAAGCAATGCCATGCCGGTAAGAAATGGGGTTTGTTTTCCTTCATCTCAACTATCTAGCTGTGGTTGTTTTCTCATACTTGGACTGGGAGCCAAAAAACTCAATCCTGAAATTATCTCTTAAAAATGTCTAAGTATAGAAACTTCTGTGTGGATATCAATGTGTGTCTTTCCAAACCAAGTTAAATATTCATTCATTCAACAAATATTTATTGACTGGTCTACATTCTGCAGGGAGATGCAGCAATGACCCAGAGGATGAGATCTTTTCTAAGAGTTTATAATGTGGTTGGGGAGAGAAGATGTATCTGCAGATAGCTGCAGCATGAGGCAGTGTGCAATAGATCTGTCACTTGGGTGCTGTAGAGGTGGAAACTGAGAAGATCAGGAAGGGCTGAGTTGAAATTGGCTTTGCAGGGTTGGGATTGGCCATTCCCAGCCTGAATAAAGGGGGGGAGGGCATGTTAGGAGTGGCCGATTCTATTTTCCTGAGGTACAGGATCCTATGTGGGGAATAGAGCAGTAGATGAGACAGATGTAGAGTGGGGTCCCTCTGGAAAGTATGGTTAACCCCTCCACAGAGGTCTTTGGTTGCATCTGGAACAGACTCCTGTTGATTTTGTTGTAGAGAGAGTCCTTGTTCAGCTGTGGGTCATCCCAAATAGCCTCTAGAGCCATTGTGGCTGAGATTTTGGAATTCCAGACCACATGTCATGGGAGTCCCTTTGACATCTGAGATTCTGTGATTCTGGGGGTTTCACTGGAGCTTGGGTGAGTGAAGAAGGCTTTGTAGGTATGGGAGTACTGGGGCCAGCTTGACCTGGCTGCTAGCTGTCAGGTTCAGCGGGAGCATTGATGTCTCAGAAACAGGCAGATGATGTAAGTCAGGGCTTGGGTTTTGGTCTAGACTGAAGAAAGTTGTGGAGACAATGATAGACCTTAAATGTGATTGTGTCTGTGTCTGTGTCTGGGAGGGAAAGGAGGAGGGGGGAGGCGGGAGGAGGGACTGTTGTTAAACATTTACCGGCCTCCATGCCTGTCCACCAGGTGAGGTATTTCTGATGGTCCTCAGTAGATGGGATACTCAAGTTCATGAGTATCCTCTGAGAACAAGTGTTCCATTGACCTTGGGAGGAATTCATTGGGAAGAGGGAATAGCACTGGCAGTCAGCCCAGGCCAGAAGGTCTCCTGCTGCTGGTCACTTACTAGTTGTGGGACTGTAACTGGCCAGTACTTAAATTAGTTCATCTGGAAAATGGGAATGATCCCACTCCTGCTTCCCCATAGGAGTGCTTTGTAAAAGCCCTGTCCCTCTATCTCCATTACAGCTCAGGGGGATGTTTCTGCTGTCACCCTAGAAATGGGACTCAGGGCTGCCCCAGGCAGGGGAGGACATTGACTTTTGCTGAGTGGTGATAACTTGTTGGTATTTACATTTAAATTTCAAAATGGAGGGAAGCCAAGAAAAAGAAATCACTTTCATCATTCTCAGCATTTCTTGTTCCTGGGTTTGCATCCTCAGCTCTCCTCTCTGCTTGTACCTGGGGAACTTTGGAAGCCTCTTGGGAAAATCCCCCAATCACACCAGGGGGGCTGACCACCGATCAGGGTGACCCAAACTTTGTTGGGCCCTTGCTGCCAAGGGGATGCTGTCCTCTAAGTGAGTGTCCCTCACTTCATGTCTTGGAGCTCATGCTCCTAGAGGGCTGTCTCAAGTCCCCTCCTCTGCTGGTCCCTTGTACCTGCTCCCCCTGCTCCTGCCCGGCTCTCCCTCCCCATGCACACACTTGTCCCCTCTGGTTGGCATCTCCTGCCCTGCTTCAAAGCCTCAGGTCCTCTTGGTCTCCTGCCTTAGGCCTGTTCTCTTTAAAGTGACGACCTGTTTGCCTGGTGCTTCCGAGGCCTCTGCTCCTTCTGCACAGACTCTCTCTCTCCTGGGACCTCCACTCTTTCTACACTCTCTCGGGACTTTTACTCTCTCTACACACTCTCTCTCCTAGAATAAAGTCCACCTGCTCCTGTATTTCCTGCTCACCTTGACTTCCTGGAATTCCAGCCCCACACCAAGGGCTGGATATCCCATAGTCAGCCCCCAGGCAGGGCAGCTAAAGCCAAGCCATCCTTCCTCCAAACCTCCCTTTCCATGAAGGATGCACTGACCAGGGTGGGTGCTGGGCCTCAGTTTATTCACCTGGTGCCTGTGGCCCAACCTCACCACATCTTCCTGACGTGTGTGTCTGCGGTATTGCTAACCTTCGGCACTCTTACGGTGTCAGTGATTGTTGCTCTTTTGATCCCAGTCACCTTGGAGCAGTTGTTGGTTCTTGCCTTTTCCTCCTTTACTCAGCCAGGACCATCCCGTCTCCCTCCATAGTTCCATCGTCTCCTCTCTGTCCAAGTTCAGAAGCCAGAGAGGCAGTCATCAGAGCAAAGCAGGGAGGGTGTTCTAGGTTTGGGGGATGCCGGAGAAAATGCCTAGAGCCAAGAAATGGCGGGTCTTGCTTGTGGGAGTGGGAGGTATAAGAAGATGAACTGGGAGGGCAGAAGGAAGCAGCAGATGATGGAAGACTTGTCAGCATGTTGTCTTTGTTTGGGGGACCAGATCTGAGCTTTGGGAAGATTGTTTAGCGGCTGAGTGGAGGCTGGGCTGGGAGAGGCTTGGGGCAGGCAGAGCCCCGAAGTTACTGCAGCGGTCCTGGCGAGTGGGGCTGAGGCAGGGGAACGGTGGCATCTGAGAAGAGATGGGTCTACTTAGGAGAGATACTGGTCTTGGCAACAGACTTCCCATCTTTTTCCTCTTCAGTTTCTCCCCTATGAAATGCCACATGGAGATTCCCAAAGGAGGCACCTGATCATGTCGCTGCCCCAGGATTCTCCGTGGCTTCCTTTATTTCTGGGATAAGACCCCACAATCCTCAACCTAGTAGTTTTAGAGCCCCTCACACTCTAGTCTTCCCGTCTTCTTATTGTTTCCCAATAAGGCAGTAATCTGTTGAGTCCTTTTCAGTTTTGTCCGCTTCTTCATGACTGTCTTTGGGGTTTTCCTGGCAAGTTACTGGAGTCGTTTGCCATTTCCTTCTCCAGCTCATTTTACAGATAAAGAAACAGAGGCACACAGGGTGAAGGGACTTGACCAGGGCAACGGGGAGTGAGTGTCAGAACTCAGGAAAATGAGTGTCCTTGACTTCAGGCCAATCATTCTATCCACTGCACCACCTTTTATATAATTAAGATCATTTTAAGTTTTTTGTGTAATAATAAATATATTCTTAAGGTATAATAAATACCCAGATAATGCTGTGGGGGCGTAGTGAGCCTGGAGTTGGGAACACCCGAGTTCCAGGTAGCTGCAGAGACTTGAAGCTGTGTGGCCCTGGGTGGGTCATTTCACCTCTGCCTGCCTCAGTCTCCTGATCTAGGAACTGGGATAATAGTCCTGCTGGTGACTGCTCAACACAGAAGACACTTAGGAGATGCTTGTTCCCTGCCCTGTTTCCCCCACTGCCCCTCAGGTATGGTGTTCTACCCCTCCACACCATCCCCCCAAGTCTAGGATGTGTCCCCGCCTCGTGTGGTCTCTGGGAAGACTCGGCTCTCTCCCTTATGGGGTTCAGACCTGTGTGCATGTAGTGTCCTTGCACATCAGTGGAAGCTCCTCAACGGTGGGGTCTACTTCCCTTTTGCTCTTATAGCCTGGACCTGTTCCCATAGAAAGGTCTTGGTATTTGGAGATTTCCCTTGAGAGGGTCAACTCAAGGGTCTTGACCCTCCCTTCTTCCCTGGATCTTCTCCCTGGTTCTCCTCAGGACAGGGGTGCAGGTGATGGGATTTTGCCCAGTGTGGACAAGCTATCCTAACTTGCTTCCTTTCCATCTTCTCATGTCTTTCCCCTGCTGCTTCCCGGGAGGCTCCAGGTCTCCCCCATCTTGGCATGTTGGAAGCAGTTGGGAGGCTCAAGAGAGCATCTGCGTCCCCCTGGGGAGCTGGTCAGCTGACTGGCCATTGGGCCTAGGCCATGTGTTTCCTCATTGTCAGTTGAAGCCGAATGAGGGGGGCTCTATGGGGACTTTGAATGAGCTGGGGCTGACGGCTCTGTGCTGGGGGGCTCTCCTGGAGAAAGAGCCCTAGGTGGGGACCAGGAACTGTCCCATGACCACCTAGTGTCTGAGGGTGAGGCCTGTGTATTTAGTGCCTTCAACAGAGGTCACTTTCTAAGGGCTTAGTAAAATGTGTTGGTGAGAGTTCCAGGTTCAGGAAGTCTGCATTTTTATAGACATGGGCAACAGTCCTACAAATATTAAACTCTAAAGAGAGAAGTCCCATGTGGGATCTTGCTAGGGCAAGGTGTAGAATTTCCTTGTAATTATGGGTAATTTGTGTTCACACTTTTGGACGTCATATATTTTTGTACTAGTGGCGATATTCTACAACAGACCTGAGTGGGAGGTCCATTTTCTGAGCTTTTGCCTCTTCATTGTGTGACCATCCCCTCTAGCCAGCACAGTCCTCATGCTGGCCCAAGCTGCCCAGTGAAGTCTTGTCATTAGCAGTGGCACCCTGGATGGCTCCCAGCCTTGGACACAGTGGGGCAGATGGCTCCAGCAGCCAGTGGGTCCAAGAGGGCATTTCCTTGGGTGACATTGGGTCAGTCCTTTCTCTTCTCCTTTGGACTGGTGCCCCTGAGAGCCCTGCCCCCTCTCAAGCCCTGTGCTCGGTGGTCTCCTTTCCTTCCCTGCCTGTTGCAGAATATTATTGATCTCATGGCTTCCAGGGCAGGTAAGTGGTGATGGGTTTACTGAGAGGATAGTTTTTCCCCAGACATAGAACAGCTCTGTCTGATGCTTGCAGGGATGATATAGGGACACAGGGGGCAGATGGGGCTGTGCACCTTCCCAAAAGATGCAACAGCATCCAGTGCACTGGCCTCCCAAGCGGACTTGGCCTCTCTCATTCACTTCTCATGGGTTGCTCAGCCAGTGGGAGCATAGCGGAAGCGGACCTAAGAGGTCATCCGGTTCAGGAAAATGAGGGCCAGGACAGTCTGGTGACTTGAGTCCTGCTCTCCTTGATGCAAAGTCACAGACCCTTCCCCAAGATGCCAGGGACTGCTCTTCGACCTCAGTGTCCCTGGATCTTCATCCTGTTCCTCTTCCCTCCCACAGGATTGTGTTTGTCCTCAATGGGCTCCCAGCAAGAATGTGCTTGTCTGGGGGGGCTAGGTGGCGCAGTGCATAGAGCACCGGCCCTGGAGTCAGGAGTACCTGGGTTCAGGTCTGGTCTCAGACACTTCATAATTGCCTAGCTGTGTGGGCTTGGGCAAGCCACTTAACCCCGTTTGCCTTGCAAAAACCTAAAAAGAAAAGTGCTTGTCATTGTCATCTCACCTGTTTGTACGTGTTCTACTGAAGACAACCCCACTAGCTAGTCTCAGTAACCAGGGTCCCTTCAGCAAAACAGGCTCATTTAGCCTCCAACTGGGGACACTTTTCAATGTTCCATAGAGTCAGCATTGGAGAATTGGATTTGACCCCTCCATTTATTAATATAAATTATAATTTACTTTTGTGATGAAATTTAAAATGAAGATGAAGTTGTCTTTTGCCCTCATTAGATTTAAATAAGACTTGAAGAATTTGGGGTGAACATTTAAGTCACCTCCGGATTGGACCTTTGATGGAACAGGAGGGTGTGAGCGGGGTTTGTGAGCAGGTCTGTGGGTGCCGCCCCCACCCAGCCGCTAGGCCACCCCCCTCAATCGAAGCTCGCTTTGTGATGACCCAATCTCAACCACGCCCTGTTATTCGTTCCAGGTGATCTTTGGCAAATCCAGCTGTTCAGAATTTTCAAAGGAAGCCTACACAGCTGTAGTGTATCACAACAGGTACAATTCTGATGCTTTCTCTCCAGCCCCTCCCTTCTCCTCCCTCTTTCTCCTTCACATGATTATCCAGCCCTTCCTGTGTGTTCTGTGTGTTATGCTTCATTGAATGTGCAGAAGATAAAGAAAACCCATGCCATGCCTGTGGTTTCCTTCCTGTAGCTTCACCCTGATTCTTTTTATCCCTCATGGCAGATTTGAACCCCAGATTCTCTGCTGGCTAAATGCCAGTGGAAGAAATAAGCCCTGTGCTTACTAAGACCATGTTCAAATGGTCAGACCCTAGCTGGCCCTAGATGCTGTGATCACATCTTTTATTCCTCTCCAGTTAACAGCCTGTCAGTCTGATCACATCTGATGTGTCTAAACCTTGATAGGCCATTTTCCTTCCAAGTGCCTGTGTGGTACATTGTCCTTGGGGTCAGAAAGACCTGAGTTCAAATCCTGCCTCTGATATTTCCTAACTCTGTGTCTTTGGATAAGACACCTTTTGTCTACCTCAGTTTCCTCACCGTAAAATAGTGACATTGGATTCCATGATCCCCCAAAGTCCCTCCAGCCTCTGAGTCCCACTTCTCCTATTTCTGCCTTCTCTGGGCCATCTCTGCTTCACTCCATCTCACCACATGACCTTTTGCTTTGGAGGGCAGGGGCAAGACCATTGGCTACAAATACACTTTCCTAAGTCTACCTTTTTACCCCAGCATTTTTCTACATTGTCCTCCCACCTCATCCCCCAAAGAAGAATGTGTCCTTCAGTGCCCAATGTGACCTCAATGACCTCCAAACTCTTCAGCTCCTGTGTTGTTCTCTGATGAAGCCTCTTTCCTCTGATGGAAATCCTCCTAGGTCCTCATCATCCCCGACCCACTCTTCCTTCCTTCTTCCCTCAACTCCTTGTCACAACTCAGGTCTTCCCTTTCCCTACAAATACAAAACACAGAAAGGAGGCATTGCCCTAGCTGCCCCCTTCCTCTCTCCTGTCCTCTGACCATCACTCAGGAGACTTGCTCCCCCTTTGTCCTCCTCCTCTGATTTTGGTGAATTGACGGTCTTCTTTTTGATCACTCAGTTACTCTGCTCTCCATTTGTCCTCATGTCCTCCTGACCATCTTCTTAGACCCCAGGGCTGATCTTTGTTCCCCCTTCTCCTGCCCTCTCTACCAGGGGCCACCCACCATCCTTCTGCCCTCCCTGCGAGAACCACCTGCCCACCTGCCCTCCTGCCCCCTCTACCAGGACCACCTACCCTCTTCTTGCCCTCTCTACCAGGTCCACCTGCCCTCTCTACCAGGACCACCTCCCTTCCTTCTGCCCTCTCTGCCAGGGGCCACCTGCCTGCCCGCCATCTTCCTGGTCACAAGAAGCAGTGACTTTTGCTTCCAAGGTTGTGAAGCCCTTTGCAAATGGTCAACAAATGGTGGTTAAGCCAGACACAACACTATACTCTGAAGATACAGAGAAAGGCAAAGGCTTCCCTGAGGAGAGCAGTATAGAAACAAGCTTTTGACAGAATAATCTGGAAATAATCAGCCTGGGGGGGGTGGTGAGAAAAGTGGAGTTTTCCTTCAGCCCTCACAACATCCTCCCCAAGTGCCCAACTGCCCTTTCGATGCAAACCATCCAGAGCACCCTCATTCTGTGTCTGTGCATTAGTTGGCTACCTGACTTCCTAATTTCTCTTCATTTGACCTTCACTTCACTAGTCACTTTGTGGTCAGAAGCCCTTCCTTTCTCCCCCACCCCCCCATGGGGAGGAGGATCCCGCCTCCAATCCCTGAGGGTCCTGGATCACCCCTGCCCCCTTTCTCTTCCCATTGCTACCATCCCGACTTGAGCCCTCCTCACCTCTTGTCTAGACTAACTCTGACAAGAGCTTCCAAAGCAGGACCCCCCACGCTTCTGTCCTTGGTCTTTCCAGGGGGCTATGACTAGATGAATCCTCCATGTTACCGCTCCATACTACCTGTTCAAGGGAAAACTCCTTTTAAAGAATTCCATGGGGCAGCTAGGTGGTGCAGTGGGTAGAGCACCAGCCCTGGAGTCAGGAGGACCTGAGTTCAAATCCTACCTCAGACACTTAATAATTCCCTAGCTGTGTGGCCTTGGGCAAGCCACTTAACCCCGCTGCCTTGCAAAAAAAAAAAAAAAACCTAAAAAAATTAAGAATTCCCTTTCTTTTTTAGCAATGAAGTCCTCAGCCTGACGTTGGTTTCCATTGTCTAGCCCCTAACCCTTCTTCCTTTGGTGTCTCCCATGTTTCAGCTGAAGTGGATCACGTCTTGGTTCTTCTTTAAAGCAGGCTTCAGGCTTTCCTGACTACCTGTTTCCTTAACTGGTTCTTCTGCCTAAATTGACCATCTCTATTTGTCAGAATTCTACCATACTTGCAGGCCCAACTCCAAGGCCACAAATTCTTTCCTGTCTTTCCTTCTCTGAACACCTATAACCTGTCTTTTGTTATGACACTTCATATATTTAGTCTTCTATTAGCATAATTGATTTCCATGTCTTATTTTATCTCTGAGTTTTGGTAACTAAAAAGACAAGGTGAAGGTGACCAAAAGGCCCATGAATTTAGTGATTAGTAGGAGGAGAAGAGGACAGGAGCAAAGGCAGAAATCATATTACAAGATGGATAAGTAAGCGTCAGATGCAGACACAATTTTCAGGAAATTTTTTCTGTAAAGAGGATGAGATGGGTGGAATAGTAAATTAAGCGATACAAGAAGATCAAAGGCTTCATTAAAATTGAGCTTGTTTGTAAATATGGAACGAAACCACAGAGAGGGGAAAAATTGACTATGTAGAAGAGACGGACTGGAGCAAAGTCTTGGAAATGGGATCCAGAGTCTAGCTTTAGGGCTGTCCTCTGGGGGGGCAGCTCTGCAGGTTGCCACCACTCCAAGGGACCTCTAGGCAGTGAGATCCCAGGGCTTCTGCTCATCCATGTCAGAATGGGGTGGAGAGGAAAGGAAAAATCTGGAACCTCATGGGGAGTGATGGAGGGAGGAGAAAAATGGAGAGCAGAGAAAGATTGGTAAGGTGAAGGTTGGTTCTTTGTTGGTGGGTTCGTTTTTCTCTTGTACAATATCCTAGTTACCAGTGAGTGCTTCAAAAGTAAAACTTTGTTGACATGAATTATAAGCTTGCCAAGTCCCTACCCTGAGGGTTGATTGCTTTGAAGTTCAGTAGTATTGTGGCAGGGATATTCTCTTTGAACATGTCACCCTTTTCCATGAATGCACAAGTAGCTTGAGAGCCATATTGGAGGAGGCAGAGGATGAGGGTCATCTGGAGGGGAAGGGTGCCAGTGGGAGAGAAGAATGTTCTAGGCCGGTGAGGACTTTCTGGGTGGTGTCTAGTGAACTCCTGAAGCATCATCCCTTCCAATTAAGCTTTGGTATGCATCTGAGGCCAGTGGGGGAACAAGACTTGGTAGAATAAGAGCAAGTGGATGCTCCTCTGTAGAATGTGCTAGGCATTGGTCAGTTAGGACCAGAAATCTTGCTTGACTCCATAGTAGCCTCAGTTTTACCTGGAGGGAAAGACTGAAATGATGATAGACAATTGGCCCAGATTGTTCAGGATTCACTCCATAGTCTGAAGTCTAGTTTCCTAGAGGTCAACAAGACTTTCTCCCAAAATATCCCAGGCTACTACACAAATATTGGACCAATCACTAGGATTGTGCAATATTGGTGATTACCTTAGCCACCAGGAACAAGACCACAAAGATGTTGGCAACTTTTTGTTGGGGAAGGTAGAATTAGTTGACAATAATTGTGGAAAGCTATTTGTATCATGGCTTCAAGCATAACAAGGATTTTTATCTTCCAAAAGAAAAAAAGTGCTATAGTGAATGTACATCATACCTCCTCCCATCTGCTGTTAGGTACATCAGCTTTTCCTCTCTTTCTGAAAGGATCATTGAGGAAAAATTTTCAAATTACAGTGTTTTGTGTTTTAAATTTCACAAGACTAACGCACTGCAGAAATACAATATAGGGGTGTCTTTTCCTTGTGGGCCCTTTGATGGTATCAAGATCAGCATAGAAATATTCATATTGCTCCAAACAATACAAAATAACAAGAGTGACTTTAAAAATCAACATTGAATTTGTATTGTGTCACTGTCTCTTAAAGTATCCTTGTTTTTTTCTGTTAAGATCTCCAGATTTCCATGAAGAAATTAAAGTTAAACTTCCTGCCACCTTAACTGACCACCACCACCTGCTCTTCACTTTCTACCACGTGAGCTGTCAGCAGAAGCAGAACACTCCCCTGGAGACGCCCGTGGGCTACACGGTGAGCAGTTATCGACAAGGAGAGGCCATTGCCTGTTAATAATAATTAATTATAAGCCATTACTGAATGTAAACACCATGGCTCTAATAATTACTGTTTTTGAGAAGAAAAAGATTTCCTTTTTTTGTCATTTTGAGTCTTTTTTAACTATAATCTACCATATCCTAGGGTCCTGTACTGGGTAAACCGATTAAGAAGCATCATTTTGATTTTTCATTAGCCCTTTTGAGATCAGACTAAAGCAGACTTTCTCTGTACCAGAGAATATTCTAGCATATGGACCAATATCTAAGATGATGTTTCCTTTTCTTTGAAGTGGATACCAATGCTTCAGAATGGACGCTTGAAGACTGGTCAGTTTTGCTTGCCCGTCTCCCTGGAAAAGCCACCGCAGGCTTATTCAGTGCTCTCTCCTGAGGTCAGTATTTCTCATGTTGACATCCTAGAGAAATTAAGAAAGAAGTAAAAATCCACAGAAAATATGGAAACAATCCTTTCTGGCTTCCTTGGGTCCTTTCCTAAGACAAAAGTATATAAAAGTATATTTTAATTCTTTGAGGGTGTGTGATCCCATTTGTGATCGTGTTCCCTATGCTTCTGGTACAACAGTCTTTCCATCCCTTCTGGGCAGAGCTTTAGTTGCTGTGACCAGAAACCTCTGCATTCATCTGGGCTGTCCTGGTTGGCCCATCAGCGGCTGCCCTGCCCTGCTCTTCCTGCTTTTCCACTGTTGTCGCTGAGATGAAAACCTGTAGCAGTGAGCCTCTGCTCTCTGGTGTTATAAACAGTCTCTGAAAACTCTGGCTTGAGAGAACCGAATGAATGGGAAGATTGATCACTTCAAAAAATTATTTTCTCCAGAGATCCTTTCTGTTCACAAGGTCCCTGGGGGGGTTGTATCTTTCTGAATCAGCCAAAACTGGGAAGGGCCGGGCGGCTAGGTGGCGCAGTGGATAAAGCACTGGCCCTGGAGTCAGGAGTACCTGGGTTCAAATCTGGGCTCAGACACTTAATAATGACCTAGCTGTGTGGCCTTGGGCAAGCCACTTAACCCCGTTTGCCTTGCAAAAACCTAAAAAAAAAAAAACCAAACAAAAAAAAACCCCAAAGAGCTGAAAGCTCAGTGGTTATACAAGCCCTGTTCAAAATAATAAATTTATTTAATTAAATAAAGTTAACTTGGAGGAGGGGCTATATTAGGGAAAAGGGGTTTTCTCTTTCCCATAGGTTAAAACTAGCTTGCCTTTTCTTTCCCTATCTTGGGGCAAACCTTTCCTAGAGGAATTAGAGACAAGGGCAGCTACTTATTATTTTCAGCCCTTCTCCCCACCCTTATTTTTTTGTTTGTTTGTTTTGCAAGGCAGTGGGGTTAAGTGACTTGCCCTAGGTCATGCAACTAGGTAATTATTAAGTGTCTAAGGTTACATTTGAACTCAGGTCCTCCTGACTCCAGGGCCAGTGTTCTATATCCTGTGCCACCTCTCCCCACTCTTCTTAACTTTTCTTGTTTTTTAACTTTTTTCCCAGACAGTGCAGTTTTTTCTTTTTTTAAAAAAATTGTATAAATATTTTCTTTGTTTTCCAAGAACATAAAATGTCAGTTTCTGCCAGTCATCTTTTTTTGGGCAGGGTTTTGAGTTTTACAGTTTTTCTTCCTTCCCCCAACAGAAGGCAATCTGATATAGGCTTTACATTTGAAACCATGCTAAACATAGGATCAAAATTGAATGTGTTGTGAAAGAACAATCAGATTCATAAGGAAGAAAGAAAATATTAGAGAGAAAAAGATGACATAATACAGAAGTCAACTTTAAAAAACTGAAGATATTAATCTTTGGCCTTCTTTTAAACTCTGCAGTTCCTTCTCTGGATACAGATGGTATTCTCCATCCCAAATCCCCTAAAATTGTCCCTGATTATTGGTACTGTTGGAGTCAGCAAGTCCATCAAGGTTGATCCTCACCCCATGTTGTTGTTAAGTTCCTGCAAGTCTTTTCAGACTCTTCTGAAATCCCATCCCCCCTGATTTCTTATAGAACAATAATGTTCCTTCACATATATATACCACAGCTTGTTCAACCATTCCCCAGTGGATGGGCGGATGCTTTGTCACTAC